>NC_081575.1:29733771-29748964 GCF_022355385.1 Mustela nigripes
AAAAAAAAAAAAGGCATTACAGAGAATGTTCTTAAGCTTGAACGTCATCCTCTGTTATCGATGAAGTCAGGTCTTCCAGGACGAGATTAAGAGCCGTCTGTTTGTGACTACTCCTCCACCAAGGAAAAATCTCCAAGCCAAGTATGGAGCTGGGTGGTAAGATGAATGACTTGCTTCTGAATGAAATCCCCACTTTGGGACTGGGGTGCTGGGTGGGGGAGGGGCAGTAGCCTCAGGTCTCTTGCCTCTGCCAGTGTGGAACCACCTTACCAGCCAGGACAGGGTGATCAGGGTCCCAGTGTTTTCAGCCCCACCATGCTTGTTGCTGGTGTGCAGGGCTGCCAAGAGCATGTCCCTCCAGAGGTCCCAAACAGACCAGGCTCGGCCGCTTACCACTGATAAATTCCAAAGGCAGAGAAATGACTGGTAGTGCAAACAGGAAATGAATTTATTTCAGTGAGGCCAAAACCAGGAAGACAGTGGGTTAGCGTCTCAAAAGACTGTCTCCAAAGTGCCAAAAATACTTGTAGGTTTGTTAGGAAAATGTGGGGCAAAGTGGGTGGGCACATGCCTGATAGGCCCTGAAGGTTAAATTGATCATTATCATAGAGTCGATCATGGGCGGGACCTTGGTGGCTCTGGACAGTCTGCCTGTGGACCTGTGAGAGCTGCTGGGTGTTAGGATGATGTGAAGGCTTTCACCCAAACAACAGAAGGATGGAGATGCCATTAAGGGATGTGGGCGATATTGGCAGAAAGGCTCAGGAGGACTTCAGTTTGGACGTGCTAAGTTTGACAGGCCTATTAGACCTCCAAAGGGAGCTGGCCAGGAGGCAGCTGGATCGGTCTGTCTGGAACCCAGAGGAAAGTTCTGGGCAGCAGGTGCCGTTGCAGATACAGTGATTAAAGGCCTGGGACTGAATGAGGTCCTTGAGGAGGTGAGAACACAGAGAGGCAGTTGAAGGCCCTAGGTCCAGGGCTCTCCAGCCTCCAGACTCTAGAGGTTGGAGGGAAGAGGAAACCACAGAAGGCACAGAGGACTGACTGACTGGGGAGATTAGAGATAAATCAGGAGAGCTTGGTGTCCCAGCAGCCAAGGGAAGCGAGACAGAGTGACTATGTCAAACGCCACTGGGAGGTCCAGTAGGATAATTCACGGCGGGATTTGACAGCAGGAAGGGAGGTCACGGAGGACCCTGGCAAGTACGGATGCCCAGGCTTGGAAGGAGGGTGAACTTTATTGAAGTGAGCTCAAAAGGCAGCGGGTAGTAAGAAATTTGGCCCTGTCCGCATTTGGCTCTCTCCTCTGTCTCACCCCCTTCAATCTGGCCTGGAACCTGCCATCAGAGATCTCTCTAAAATACAAACCTCATCGTGCAACTCTTTTAAACTCTGTTTAAAGTCCTTCAGTGGTCGTTGAAACAAGATCAACAAAATACTGATCATTGTTTTTATTTCTGGGCTCTTTATTCTGTTCCATCAGTCTTAACGTCTGTCTGCCAGTACCATACTGTTTTTTTAAAGGTTTTATTTAAAAAAAGATTTTAAAGCACTCTCTACACCCAATGTGCGGCTCCAACCCACAATCCTGAGACCAAGCATCACATGCTCCACCGACTAAGCCAGGCAGGCACCCTAATATCATACTGTTTTAATATAATATATTTTGAAATGACAAAGTGCAATGCCTTCAACTTTGTTTTTTCTTAAGACTGTTTTGGCTATTCAGGATCCTATGTGGTTTCATATGAATTTTAGGATTGCTTTTCTGTAAAAAATTTCATCGGAACTTTTTTTTTTAAGATTTATTTTTTTATTTGAGAGAGAGAATGCACACATGGGTGGGGGGAAGGGCAGAGGAAGAGAGAGAATCCCAAGCAGACTCAACCCTGAGCACAGAGCCTGACATGGGGCTCAATCCCAGTACCCCAAGATCACAACCTGAGCCAAAACCAAGAGTTGGACAATTAACCAACTGAGCCACCCAGGCACCCCCCCATTGGGATTTTAATAGGGATAACATTGACTCTGTAGATTGTTTTGGGTAATATGGCCATTTTAGCAATATTCTTTCAATCCATAAACATGTGATAGCTTTCCAATTATTTGCATCTTCAATTTCTTTCATCAGTATTTTCTAGTTTTCAGTGTATAAGTCACCTCCTTAGTTTATACCTAAGTGTTTCATTCTTTGATGCTATTGTAAATGGAACTGTTTTCCTATTTTCCTATTCAGATACATCATCGTTAGTATATAGAAATGCAACCGTTTGGGACACCTGGGTGGCTCAGTTGGTTAAGCATCTGCCTTCAGCTCAGGTCATGATCCCGGGGCTCTAGGACAGGGTCCTGCATCATTAAGTCTGCTTCTCCCACTGCCTGCCCCTCTCCCTGTTTGTTCCCGCTTGCTCTCTCTCTCTCTCCTCTCTCTCCCTCCCTCTCTGACAAACAAATAAATCTTTTTTAAAAAAGAAAGAGAGCGCCTGGATGGCTCAGTGGGTTAAAGCCTCTGCCTTCGGCTCAGGTCATGATCCCAGGGTCCTAGGATCGAGCCCCACATCGGGCCCTCTGCTCAGCGGGGAGCCTGCTTCCCCCTCTCTCTCTACCTGCCTCTCTGTCTACTTGTGATCTCTGTCTGTCAAATGAATAAATAAAATCTTAAAAAAAAAGAAAGAAATGCAAGTGATATTTACATTTCAGTTTTGTATCCTGCAACTTTACTGAATTAGGGTGCCAAAAATACACAGTGGGGAATGGATAGTCTTCCCAATGTTGCTGGGCAAACTGGACATCCACATGTAAAAGATTGAAATTGGACCTTTATCTTATACCATACATAAAAATCAACTCAAAATGGATTAATGACTTAAATATAAGACTTGAAACTGTTAAAGCTCCTAGAAGAAAACATAGGAGATAACATCATGATATTAGTCTTAACAATGATTTCATGGTAATGACACTAAAAGAACAGGCATCAAAAACAAAAATAAACAAGTGGGACGACATTAAACTCAAAGGCTTCTGTACAACAAAGGAAGCAATCAACAGAGTGAAAAGGCAATCTAAGGAATGGGAGAAAATATTTGTAAACTAGGTATTTGATAAGGGGCAAATCTCCAAAATATATATATATATATATATTTTTTTTAAGATTTTATTTATTTATTTGACAGAGAGAGACAGCCAGAGAGGGAACACAAGCAGGGGCAGAGGGAGAGGGAGAATCAGGCTCCTCACTGAGCAGGGAGCCCGATGCAGGACTCAATCCCAGGACCCCAGGATCATAACCCAAGCCGAAGGCAGACACTTAACAACTGAGCCACCCAGATGCCCCAAATCTCCAAAATATATAAAGAAATCCTATAACTCAATAGTGAAAAAAACCCAACTAAATTAATAACCCAATTAAAAAATGGGTTCGGTGAGCCTGGTGGTGGGTATTAAGGAGGGCACACATTACATGGAGCACTGGGTGTGGTGCATAAACAATGAATTTTGGAACAATGAAAAGAAATAAAAATAAAATGAAAAAAAATTAAAAATGGGCTAAGGACTCGATTAGACATTTTTCTTTTTCTTTTTTTTTAAGATTTTATTTATTTTCCTGACAGAGATCACAAGGAGGCAGAGAGGCAGGCAGAGAGAGAGGGGGAATCAGGCTCCCCGCTGAGCAGAGGGCCCGATGTGGGGCTTGATCCCAGGACCCTGGGATCATGACCTGAGCCAAAGGCAGAGGCTTAACCCACTGAGCCACCCAGGTGCCCCAATTAGACATTTTTCAAATGGCCAAGAGATGCAAGAAAAGATACACAACAACACTAATTATCAGGTAAATGGAAATCAAAACCATAAACCTGTTAAGATGGCCAACAACAACAAGAAAAAGACAAGTGTTGGCAAGGATGGGAAGAAACTGGAACCCTTGTACACTGCTGGTACAGCTGGTAAGGAAAACAGTATGGAGGTTCTTTAAAAAATTAAAATTAAGGGACGCCTGGGTGACTCAGTCAGTTAAGCATCTGCCTTCAGCTCAGGTCATGATCCTGGAGTCCTGGGATAGAGCCCCATGTATGGTTCCCTGCTCAGCCCGGAGCCTGCTTCTCCCTCTGCCTCTGCCCTTACTCCCACTTGTGCTCTCTCTCTCTCTGGCAAATAAATAAAAAAAAATATTTTTTAAAAATTAAAATTAAATTAAAATAGAACTGCCATATGATCCAGAAATCCCACTTCTGGGTATATAGCCAAGAAAATTAAAATCAAGATCTCAAAGAATTAGCAATCCTATGTTCAGCACTACATAGTCAATATGTGGAAACCAATTAAATGTCCCTCAACAGATGAATGGATAAAGGAAATGTATATTATTACTCAATCTTTTTTTCTAAAGATTTTGTTTATTTATTTGAGATAATAAATATTATCTCAACTTAGATAATGAGCCACCCAGGCACCCCAGAATATCATTCAGTCTTTAAAAATAAAAAAAAAGGAAATCCGGGGCTCAGTCAGTTAAGCATCTTCCTTCAGTTCAGGTCAGGATCTTGGAGTCCTGGGATCCAATCCCGGCTGGGTTCCCTGCTCAGTGGGGAGTCTGCTTCTCTCCCTCCCTCTATTTCTCTCAAATAAATAATTAAAATCCTTAAAAAATAAAACAAATAGGGGCACCTGGGTGGCTCAGTGGGTTAAAGCCTCTGCCTTCAACTCAGGTCACGATCCCAGGACCCTGGGATCTAGCCTCATTTCGGGCTCTCTGCTCAGCAGGGAGCCTGCTTCCCCCTCTATCTCTGCTTGCCTCTCTGCCTACTTGTGATCTCTCTGTCAAATAAATAAATAAAATCTTTAAAAATAAAAAAATATATAAAATAAATAAAATGGAGTCAAGCTTGCTCTTAGGGCCCTACAGCTGTTTTATTTACTTAAATAAATAAAACTTTACAAACTAAAATTGAGGGGCGCCTAGGTGGCTCAGTCAGTTAAGCGTCTGCCTTTGGCTCAGGTCATGATACCAGGGTCCTGGGATCAAGCCCCGAATCAGGCTCCCTGCTCAGCGGGGAGCCTGCTTCTCCCTCTCCCCATGCTTGTGCTCTCTCTCTCTCAAATAAATAAAATCTTTTCAATAAATGAATAAAATAGAGTCAGGAAGCCAGAGGGGAAGCCCTCATGCACTACCACACCACATCAATTACAGACCTCAACAGGAGGAGATGCACTTCACTAGTCCTATTATGTTCCTACTCTAACACAGATTCTATATGGGAACATCAGGAGCACCTGGGAGTGCAGTTAAGCAATTGACTCTTGGTTTCCGGGAAGCTCCTGATCTCAGTGTTGTGAGATGGAGCCCCAAGTCAGGCTCTGTGCTCAGAGAGGGGTCTGCTTGAGATTCTCTCCCTCACCCTCTGCCCCTCCTGCTTTTGATGGCTGCATAGTATTCCACTGTGTATATATACCACATCTTCTTTATCCATTCATCTGTTGATGGTTCTTTCCATAGTCTGGCTATTGTAGACATTGCTGCTATAAACATTCAGGTGCACATGCCTCTGCGGATCACTATGTTTGTATCTTTAGGGTAAATACCCAGTAGTGCAATTGCTGGGTCATAGGGTAGTTCTATTTTCAACATTTTGAGGAACCTCCATGCTGTTTTCCAGAGTGGTTGCACCAGCTTGCATTCCAACCAACAGTGTACGAGGGCTCCCCTTTCTCCGCATCCTCGCCAGCATCTGTCATTTCCTGACTTGTTAATTTTAGCCATTCTGACTGGTGTGAGGTGGTGTCTCATTGTGGTTTTGATTTGTATTTCCCTGATGCCGAGTGATATGGAGCACTTTTTCATGTGTCTGTTGGCCATCTGGATGTCTTCCTTGCAGAAATGTCTGTTCATGTCTTATGCCCATTTCTTGACTGGATTATTTGTTCTTTGGGTGTTGAGTTTTTAACCGCCCCTTCCAACTCTCCTCTTTCCTCTCTAAGAGTGTTCCTGTCCTTTGCTCTCTGAACTTGCCTGTGGCTTTTCCAATGGCTTGCTTGTCCCAAACTGCAATTATTCTGCTATTCCTGAATAAACCCATTTGCTGGTAAAATAACTGGCTGTTTTACTTATAAGGTTCGCAACCTGCATATTGTAAAATTTTTAGCAACATCTCTGTCTTCCAGCCACCAGACATGAGTAGCACTCCCTTGGTTTTGACAACCAAAAATATTCCCCAGGTTTTGCTAAATGTTCCCTAAAAGGGAAAGTAGCCCATGATCAAGACCACTGGTCTATGTATACCAGACAACTAGCAGTTCTTAACATGACATGCTGTTTTGTACCTTTGATAATCTGCATAAACTATCCCCTTTGCCTAGAATGTTTTCCCTCTCCTCTGCCTGACAACGTTTGTTAATGGTTCAAATAACTGCTTAAAGCACCAACTTCTTTGTTTCCTGTGTTCATTTTGTAGCTCGAGTGCCTAACACAGTCCCTGGCATAAAATAGGTACTAGATAAATGTTTGCTGAAAGGATTAATCGTCATTATTAAGAGATTTTTATTAAACTCCTTGTGAGCACTGATTTTTATAAAAGGTACAAAACAGGATCCCCACTCTAAGTTTGTTAACAGTTTAATGGGTGTGAAAGTGTGAAAGAAACTATTACCCGCTACTGTCCTTTCTCTACTTTTGTCTTAAATAAAAGCAGTACTGATAGTTGCCTAGTAAAAACATTTCCCAACCTCCTTTACAGAACAAGTCCTTGACAAGTGAAGTAGTATGTGGAAGTAGTATGTGCCCCTTAAAAGAAAGGACAAGTTCATTTTGCTTTCTTCCCTTTGGCTGGAATGCAAATCAAGTGGCTGGAGCTCAAGCAGCTGTTTTGTACTATAGCCTACTTAGGACTATAGAGAAACAATAAAGACCGAGCGTGTGTCCATGATGAGCACAAAACCGCTCAACTCATCTTGGATTTCATGTCTTCTGACTTTATAGCATAAAAAAGTTTTATCTTGTCTAGAATATAGTTAAACTTAACCTCAAATAATTAAGTTGGGAAGACCAAAAGCAGAAGAGCTTGGACTGAGAGCAAAACAGAATCCTAGGATGTATGAGGTAATTTGTATTGTTGGGTCCCCAATGTTGGGTCCCCCAATAATGGGTCCATGGTCAAAAGAGCGAGACTGATACAAAGCAAAGGTCAAGCAAAGCTTTATTTCACACCAAGCATCAAGAATCAGACCAACCATCAAACAGACTGGTCGGGGCCACCCCTTACAGAGAGGACGACCCCTCCCTGCTTTCCAGACTAACTTTTATAGATCAAAGGCCCTGTGGTTGGGCCAGGCCGCACACAGGTGGCTAACTGAATTACAATTCAACCCATAGTAGCTATGGAAACTAGCCTATCACCTTGGTAGCTAGGAGACAGTATGGGCCCCCACTGATTGAATGTCTCCACCTGACCTGACCCACCCTTGTATTTGGGCCATTACCTGGGACTGGTCTCAGGGACTTGCTTTTAAATAAGTTCCCCTGGTGGGGGCAAGGTCAGTTTAAGTTTTACTGCGTAAACAACACAATGGCTGTTCAACCGAGGTGGGGCCGTTCTGGCTAAATAGGCCCTTACAGTGTAAGAGTAAAATAATGCAAAAGGTGGATGTGATACCAAGGATACCTCATGCTCAGAGGTGTCTGGGGATAGGGTTCAAATTTCTAACACCTACAAAGATATGGTGCCCCATGACTAAGAGATTTTTTAGAAATAAGTCTTCAAGCCAGAGGAGCAACCTCAAATACTTAGCAAGATAAATAAAAATAAATCCACACCTGGACAAGTTGTACTAAAACTGAAGAACATAAAAATCAAAGAGAAAATCTTAAAAAATAAGAGAGAGGGTGCCTGGGTGGCTCAGTCATTAAGTGGCTGCCTTCAGCTCAGGTTATGATCCCAGGGTCCTGGGATCCCAGGGTCCCTGCTCAGCAGGAAGCCTGCTTCTCCCTCTCCCACTCGCCCTGCTTGTGTTCCCTCTCTGGCTGTGTCTCTCTCTCTCAAACAAATCAGTAAAAACTTAAAAAAAATAAGAGAGAGATTACCGGGATGCCTGGGTAGCTCAGTTGGTTAAGCATCTGTCTTCTGCTCAGGTCATGATCCCAGGGTGCTGGGATCAAGTCCCACATGAGGCTCCAGGGAGTCGGCTTCTACCTCTGCCTGCCGCTCCCCCTGCTTGCGCTCACGCCCTCTTTCTCTCTCTGTGACCAAAAAAAATAAATAAATAAAATCTTTTTTAAAAAAAGAGATTGATTACCAACTAAGAAGCAAGAGAAAAATAACTACAGATTTCTCAAGAAAAAAAAGGTATCAGAGATTATAGGATAATAAAAGAATAATATCTTCCAAGTACTGAAGAAAAAAGTCAGTCAAGAATTCTACATTCAGGGCGCCTGGGTGGCTCAGTGGGTTAAGCCGCTGCCTTCGGCTCAGGTCATGATCTCAGGGTCCTGGGATCGAGTCCCGCATCAGGCTCCCTGCTGAGCAGAGAGCCTGTTTCCTCCTCTCTCTCTCTCTCTCTGCCTGCCTCTCTGCCTACTTGTGATCTCTCTCTGTCAAATAAATAAATAAAATCTTTAAAAAAAAAAAAGAATTCTACATTCATTCAACAGACTCAGCAAGTGCAGTGAATTCATTTTTTCAAAACTCAACACCTTCTCAGTGTCTGGCATTTTTCTAAATGATTGTGATACATAACAAATGAAATAGACCGAAATCCATGTCCTCAGGTAGCCTGGGTGCCTTAGTCAGTTAAGCCTCTGACTCTTGGTTTTGGCTCAGATCATGATCTCAGGGTTGTGAGATCAAGCCCTGTGATAGGCTCCATGCTAGGCTTTCTCTCCATCTCCTTCTGCCTCCCTCATACACCCCTGCCCCATGCTCTCTCTCTTTAAAAAAAAAAAGAATAACCCAAACAGGTAAGAGAATTGAGATGGTCTGAGGTGGGAAATGGGTTGGAAGTTATTAAAGGGTTGTCAGGGTCACCTCATTAAGGAGGTGGCATTATAGCAAAGATCTGAAGGAGGTGAGGTACTTCGTGAAAATGTATCCAGATAAGTATTTATTTAGGCATGAGAGAGAAACAAGAGCATTTTTAGACATATAAAGATTGTGGGTGTTTACTACTCACACTCACTGACATAACTACTAAAATGAAGATTTTTGTAAGAAGGAAACTGAAGCCAAAAATCGAAAAAAGCAAAAAGAAATGATGAGCAAAGGTTTTACAAAATCTTTTTTAAAGATGTATTGACTTTTTTGGGGACAGAGTGAGTGTGTGCACGAGAATGGGGGGAGGGGCAGAAGGAGAGGGAAAGAAGCAGACTCCCTACTGGGCATGGAGCCTGATGTAGGGCTCGGTCTCAGGAACCTGAGATCATGACCTGGGCTGAAACCAAGAGTCAGATACTTAACCAACCGACTGAGTCACCCAGGTGCCCCAACTTTGCAAAATCGAAATGAATACTAACTGTTCACATATAAAGGGAGGGTTAAAAAATGAAACTCAAATACCTCACAACCAAAACACAGAAAAGCAGATGGCATGATGGGAAGGATTGGAGTTAAAGCCCTGAAAACTCCATGTATTGTCTGCAAGAATGATGTAGTTACTTATTAACTCTAAACTTATTAAAACTTAAACATGTATGTTGACATTTTAAATCAATACTATGAGAGAGTAAAAACAAGCAAAACATACATTTAAAAAATTAAAAATACAACCCTGAATAGCCAATGAGTTCATGAGAAAATTGTAGTGGAAATCATGAAAAAGTTAAAACTGAATGATAATAAAATATAAAAACACGTGACATGCATCTAAAATGGAATCATGAAGAAAATTTACAGTGTTAAATACATTTTTTCCAAAATATGCCAAATCAGGTGCCTGGGTGGGTCAGTTGGTTAAACATCTGCCTTCATCTCAGGTCATATCCCAGGGTCCTGGGATCCAGTCCTGCACTGGGCTCCCTGCTCAGTGGGGAGTCTGCTTCTCCCTCTCCTTCTGCCTGCTGCTCCCCTTCCATGTTCTCTCCCTCTCTCAATATCTGTCAAATAAATAAAATCTAAAAAATATGGCAAATCAATGCATAAGGACTTCTATTTTTAAAATTTATTTTCATCTCTATTTTTATTATTTTTTTAAGTAGTCTCCGTGACCAGTGTGGGGCTTGAACTCACAACCCTGAGAATAAGAGTCACATGCTCTACCCACTGAACCAGCTAGGTGCCCCAACAAGTTCCATTTTTTTAAAATAAGCGATTATTTATTTATTTACTTGAGAGAGAGAGAGAGAGGGAGGGAGAGAGAGCAGACATAGGAGGGGCAGAGGCAGATGGAGATAAAAAGGGAGAAGCAGACTCTCCAATGAGCAGGGAGCCCTACATAGGGCTTCATCCCAGGACCCTGAAATCATGACCCGAGCCAAAGGCAGATGCTTAGGGCACCTGGGTGGCTCAGTGTTAAGCCTCTGCCTTCAGCTCAGGTCATGATCTCAGGGTCCTGGGATTGAGTCCCGTATCATGCTCTCTGCTCAGCGGGGAGCCTGTTTCCCTCTCTTTCTCTCTCTCTGCATGCTTGTGATCTCTCTCTGTCAAATAAATAAAATCTTAAAAAAATTAAAAAGGCAGACATTTAACCGACTGAGCCACCCAGGCACCCCAAGAATTCCATTTTTGAAGCTAGAGAAAGAGCAGAACAAACCTAAAAGGACAGAGGAAAAAATAATACAGAGAAGAGTAAAAATTAATAAATGCATACCTAAAGAGTGGAGATATCAGTAAAATCAAAAAGCTGGTTCTTTGGAAAGACTAATATGATCTACCTTTATGAAGACTGACCTATTTAAAACGATGAAAGGTAGGGTGCCTGGGTGGCTCAGTTGGTTAAGCAACTGCCTTTGGTTCAGGTCATGATCCTGGAATCCCAAGATCAAGTCCTGCACGGGGCTTCCTGCTCAGTGGGGAGTCTCCATCTCCCTCTGACCCTCCTGCCTCATACTCTCTCTCACTCATTCTCTTTCTCAAATAAATAAAATCTTAAAAAAAAAAACACTGAACGGTATATATAAATAATACTGAAAAATAAGATATAACTACAAGATTCAATTAAAATTTAAAGCTATATAGAACATTTTGGAAACATGACAGAATGAAAATGTTTTCATTTCCCCCAACATCCTGAAATCCCACTAAAATGACAATAAATAATTATATGAGGTGCCTGGCTGTCTCAGTTGGTAGAGCATGCGACTCTTTTTAATATTTTTAAAGATTTTTATTTATCTATTTGACAGAGAGACAGAGAGAGAGGGAACACAAGCAGGAGGAGTAGGAGAGGGAGAAGCAGGCTCCCTGCAGAGCAAGGAGCCCAATGTGGAATGCGATCCCAGGACCCCGGGATCAGGACCAGAGCCCAAGTTAGATGCTCAACGACTGAGCCACCCAGGCACCCGAGCATGCGACTCTTGATCTCAGGGTTATGAGTTTGAGCCCCACATTGAGCATGGAAATTACTTTAAAAATAAAAATAAATTAAAAATGATAATATATAAATATAAAAGATATGGACCCACAAAGTCATAAAACGTGCTTAGTGGAATGGAGGAATTATGAAATTAAGTATGCATATGAGGAAAGCCAACAACATATAATCCAATTTGTGCTCCAGAAAGCCATGAAAGTTGAGGAACTAAAGGTATCGGCATATTCACTATCTCACATTAGGTACAACAACTGTAATATGCTAGGGAAAGATTTATGATTTCTGTCACACAAGTACCACTGATACTGCTATGCTTTGTTGCCTACATTCATAATTGAAGGAAATGCTAAATTTCACATAATGGTTAGTGAAAATATAAGAGGTAACTTTTTTCCAACCGAGTTCGCAAGTTCAACATACCTTATATATATATATATATACCTTATATATATATAAGAATGTACGCGGGGCTCCTGGGTGGCTCAGTGGGTTAAAGCCTCTGCCTTCAGCTCAGGTCATGATCCCAGGGTCCCCTCTCTGCTCAGTGGGGAGTCTGCTTCCCCCCTCTTACTCTGCCTGCCTCTCTGCCTACTTGTGATCTCTCTCTGTCAAATAAATAAATAAAATCTTAAAAAAAAAGAATTTACATAACACTACTTAATAGCCAGAAATCGGAAACAAATCAAATGGTTAAAAACAGTAGAATGACATCCAGCAAACAGGAATCTAAGAAAGGCAAAGTGAATTTCCAGGATGACATCTGTGTAGCAGGCCTAAAGATCAATCAATCATTACAGTTGTATAAGGGTAGATGGCAAGAAGAAATATGTCTCCAAATAAAAAAACAAAATGAAAACTAATACTAAAGGATTACCTGATTCCTTTGACCTTGTCGAGTAGGGTTTTACATCTCTGGAGGGGTCTGGTGGAATAATTACTAATGGGTACAAGAAAACAAATCAATTAAACAAAATAACCAAAGTAATTATTAACTCTAGATAAAACAAAATGTCGTATTTGAAAAGCAGCATAATAAGAATATATAGTTGACCCTTGAGCAATGCAGGGATTAAGGGCACCAAATTCCCCACACAGTCAACAGTCTAACTTCGGAGTCCGCCAAGACTTAACTACTAAAAGTCTACTGTTGATTGGAAGCCTTACTGATAACAAAAACAGTTGGATTAACACATATTTTGTGTTCTTATAGTAAAGTAAGTGTTCTTATAGTAAAGTAAGCTAGAGAAAAGGAATGCTATTAAGAAAATTATAAGGAGGGGCACCTGGGTGGCTCAGTGGGTTAAGCCTCTGCCTTGGGCTCAGGTCATGATCTCAGGGTCCTGGGATCGAGCCCCGCGTTGGGCTCTCTGCTCAGCAGGGAGCCTGCTTCCCCTCCTCTTCTCTCTGCCTGCCTCTCTGCCTGCTTTACTTTTTGCCTACTGTGATCTCTGTCAAATAAATAAATAAAATCTTTAAAAAAAGAAAATCATAAGGAAAATACAATTACAGTACTGTATGTATATTTACTGAAAAAAATCCATGCAGAGGGGACCTGTGCAGTTCAAACCCATGTTGTTCAAGGGTCAACTGTATTATAGGTCTCAGCTATGAACAACAATAAATTATCATAATGTTAACAATGAATTATGATTGACCAAAAACTTCAACTAAAACAGGTAAGGGGAAGTATATGCAAGACTTTGCATTGTGAATAAATCCCATTACAAACACTACTATCTTTTACTTGTGGTTTGCCAGTCTGCCAACTTGAGTAATTAATAACAGATACAACTTGTGAGCTGAAACCATTTTCTACAAAAGACATGTTTGTGACATCACGAAATTCTCCAAAACATGTCTTACAAGCTATTGGAGCCAATACACGTCTTAACACACGATGGGTAAAGGCAGGTTCTTTAGTAAAAGATTATGAGAAGAACCCTTATCTCCTTATACTGAATGTCAGGAAGGCACAAAAAGAGGTTCCCTGCAGCTTATGATAAAGAACAAAACATAGTCAAATTTATTCTTCCTTAGAAATGTGCTTTCAAGATGATTAGTCAGGTAACACGTTTTCTTATTTAGCTCCTATGGTCTTAAATATTCTCCAGCCTTTTTTAAAAAAGATTTTATTTATTTATTTGATACAGAGACACAGAGGGAGAGAGGGAACACAAACAGGGGAAGTGAGAGAGGGAGAAGCAGGCTTCCTGCTGAGCGGGAGCCTGATATGGGCCTTGATCGCAGAATCCTGGGATCATGACCTGAGCGGAAGGCAGCCGCTTAAGGACTGAGCCACCCAGGTGCCCTCCAGATTTTTTTTCTAAGTAAAGTTAGAAAAGCAATCTATAGCAAAGCACATAAATGAACAGAAATTTCAGGCTGAAAAAAGTGTTTTGTGTGTGTTCAATACGCCTCGCCCATTTTCCCCTTTTAATTGGGAGTGGACAGTACAAATGGTTGTATTCTCCATTTCTCCTCTCATACACTCTAAGTTGTGTGTTTGCAGGAGGTGATAGCTACAGGAGAACTCAATGCTCATCTTCAATAAAATTCAACAGATAATTCTCTTCTTTGCTTCTGTACAAATCTGAATAGAAAAGGAGAAGGATTTGGAGAATTAGGGAAATAATCTTTTGGTTTGAGTTTTAAATTTAGGAAAAAAAAACCAGGGGCACCTGAGTGGCTCAGTGGGTTAAGCCTCTGCCTTGGGCTCAGGTCATGATCTCAGGGTCCTGGGATCGAGCCCCTCATCAGCTCTCTGCTCAGCAGGGAGCCTGCTTCCCTTCCTCTTCTCTCTGCCTGCCTCTCTGCCTACTTGTGATCTCTCCCTCTGTCAAATAAATAAATAAAATCTTTAAGAATTTTTTTAAAAAATTTAGGAAAAAAAAACTTTTTAGATTTTATTTATTTGGGAGAGTGAGAGCACAAGCAGGGGGAGGGGCAGAAGGAGAGGGAAAGAATCTCAAGCCAACTCCTGGCTGAGCACAGAGCCCCATGTGGCGCTTGATCTCATAACCCTGTGATCATGACGGGAGCCAAAATCAAGAGTGGTACACCGAACCATCTGAACCCAGGTGCCCCCAACAAATAACTTTTTTTTTTAATTGTAGGGTAGGGGCCAAGGGCAGGCCATCTCAAAGTGTACCACTGGGCATACTGATTATTTTTAATTAAAAGTTACTTAAGGGGCACCTGGGTGGCTCAGTCAGTTAAGCGTCTGCCTTTGGCTCAGGTCATGATCCCAAGGTCCTGGGACTGAGTCCTGCATCAGGCTCCCTGCTCAGTGGGGAACCTGCTTCTCCCTCTCTCTGTGTCTCTCTCCCTGCCTGCGCTCTCTCTCAAATAAATAAATAACTTTTTTAAAAAGTTACTTAAGGGATGCCTGGGTGGCTCGGTCGGTTAAGTGCCTGCCTTCAGTTCGGGTCATGTCACAAGATCTTAGGATCAAGTCCCATAACCATCTCTTTGTTCGGCAGGGAGCCTGCTTCTCCCTCTGCCTGCTCTGCCTGCCGCTCCCCCTGCTTGTGCTCTCTCTCTGACAAATAAATAAAAATCTTAAAATAAAATAAAGTTACTTAAGAAATAGCCAGTGCAGGGGCGCCTGGGTGGCTCAGTAGGTTAAAGCCTCTGCCTTCGGCTCCGGTCATGATCCCAGGGTCCTGGGATCGAGCCC
>NC_081575.1:29758964-29787306 GCF_022355385.1 Mustela nigripes
AGCCGCTGCCTTCGGCTCAGGTCTTGATCTCAGGGTCCTGGGATCGAGTTCCGCATCGGGCTCTCTGCTCGGCAGGGAGCCTGCTTCCCTTCCCCTCTCTCTGCCTGCCTCTCTGCCTACTTGTGATCTCTGTCTGTCAAATAAATAAATAAAATCTTATATATAAAAAAAGAAACTTTAAAGTGTGTGGTAGATAATATAATGCCCCCCCAAAGTTGTCTACACCCTAATCCCTAGAAGCTCTATGTTAAGTGTTTAGAATTAAAAAAAAAAAAAAAAAAAGAGTAGCCATGAGCTGGAGTCAGTTCCACCGTCCTCTGACCACAAGAGCAAACCAAGATTTAATTCCAGTTTCAATCTATCCCAGGAATTTGACCTTTTAACAGTCAAGCTGAAAGTTCCTGATCAGCACTAGTGAGGTAATCAGCACGATAAACACCCTACCTTTCCTTTCCTCTCAGAAAGATGTCTGAGCCTCAAACAGTCATTTATTTCCTTTTGCTAATAACCTCCTTGCCCCACCCTCCTACCTATAAGAATCTTCTATTTTGTACAGCTCTTCTGAGCAGCTCTTTATTTGCTAGATGGGATACTGCCCAATTCATGAATCCCTTAATAAAGCCAACTGAATTTTGTTTTTATTTTTTTTTAGTATAGAAATGTCTAAATTATTTATTTATTTATTTGTTATTTTATTTTTTCATTAAAATATAATGTATTATTAGCCCGAGGGGTACTGTGAATCATCAGGCTTACACACTTCATAGCACTCACCATAGCACATGCCCTCCCCAATGTCCATAACCCAGCCACCCTATCCCTATCCCCCACCCCCTGAATTTCATTTTTAAACATAAATTATATGGCAAAGGGAATTAAGGTAGCTAATCACCTAACATTAACACAGGAAGAGTATTTTGGATTATTCAGAACACGATAATCCCAGGGGCCTTAAACGTGGAAGGGGAGGGGTGCCTGGGTGGCTCAGTTAGTAAAGTGTCTGACTCTTGACTTTGTTGATGATCTCAGGGTCGTGAGATCAAGCCCTGTGCCTGGGGTTCCGCACTGGGCATGGATTCTGCTTAAGATTCTCTTGGAAAAAAAAAAATGGAAGGAGGAGATAGAAGAGAGAGTGAAAAAGAGGTAGCTGAAGCAGGGTCAGAGAAAGGTGCTATGTTGCTGGCTTTGAAGATGGAGGAAGGGGCCATGAGTGGAAGAAGATGAGCGGCCTCAAAACTCTGAAAATGACAAAAAAAAAACTACATTCTCTCCTAGAGCTTCCAGCAAGGAGCTCAGTCTGCAGGTGCACCTGCCTGCACCTCAATTTTAATACAGTGAGACCCATGTTGGACTTTTCATCTACAGAACTGCAAGGTAATAAAGGTGTGTTATTTTAACCCACTACATTTGTGGTAATTTGTTACAGCAGCAAAAGGAAACTACTACAGTTGGTGTGGGGAAAAAAATCAAGTGTTCAGTTTTGATGTGTTCAGAGAATCTGAACATGTTAGACAGCTATGCGGAGATATCAAACAGGCAGCCGCATAGGAGTCTGGAATTCAGGGGAGAGGTAGCGGCTGGAGGTACAAATTTCGGAGTTGACAGTGAAGAGCGAAAAGCCACAGAATGGATGAGATTAACAGAAGAGTGAGTATATAGAAAAGAGGTCTAAGGGGGCGCCTGGGTGGCTCAGTGGGTTAAAGCCTCTGCTTTTGGCTGAGGTCATGATCCCAGGGTCCTGAGATGGAGCCCCGCTTCAGGCTCTCTGCTTGGCAGGGAGCCTGCTTCCCTTCCTCTCTCTCTGCCTGCCTCTTTGCCTACTTGTGATCTCTGTCTGTCAAATAAATAAATAAAATCTAAAAAAGAAAAGAGGTCTAAGGACTGACCTCTGGGACACCCAGTTCTGACAGCTGACATAGGGTGGTTTAAAGCTAGCAAGCCCTCTTGGGCACCTGGGTGGCTCAGCCAGTTAAGCGTCCAGCTCTTGGTTTTGGCTCAGGTCATGATCTCAGGGTTGTGAAATAGAGCCCTGCATCAGGCTCTATACTCAGTGCAGAGTCTATGTCAGATCTTCTCCCCCTCTCCCTCTGTCCCCTCCCCCCTCAAATATATAGGTAAATCTTAAAAAGAAAAGGGAAAAAGAGCTAGCGAGCACTCCAAAACAGAAGCAGACACCAAGACGTAAATGCAGAGGCAGATACCTAAGCTAGGCTTGTAAGAACAGGCAGGTACTGGAGACAGAAGAAACAGATCTCAAATACAAAGAAGCAATTTTGGTAAGAGGAATCAAGCATCTGCTTGGCAATAGAGGTTGAGAAAAATTTAAGGATTGAGTCTGGGTAATATATTCTAGATGTCAGCAAAGATGAGACCTTGGCTCTGAGCCAGCTTTCTGCCCGGGCTTCCATTGCAACCTTACCTTGATTCCTGCCGCCCATGGGTATCTGAGTATTTTTCTAGCTTATCATTTGCCCTTCTTTCCTATTTCATTTTCTTTTTCCTTAATTGCACATAATACAGAAATAATACATTCAATTCATTCTGACATTTTTTTCCCCACATCTTAACACCTCCAAAATCAAGATGAATCTTAGAAGTTGATGGTGTGAGGGGCACCTGGGTGGCTCAGTGGGTTAAACCTTTGCCTTCCGCTTGGGTCGTGATCTCAGGGTCCTGGGGTCAAGCCCTGCATCAGGCTCTCTGCTCAGTGGTGAGCCTGCTTTCCCCCCTCTCTCTGCCTGCCTCTCTACCTACTTGTGATCTCTCTGTCAAACAAATAAATAAAATCTTTTTTTAAAAAAGTTGATGATGGGGGCTCCTGGGTGGCTCCGTTGGTTAAGCTGCTGCCTTCGGCTCAGGTCATGATCCCAGGGTCCTGGGATCAGTCCTGAGTCTGGCTCTCTGCTCAGCAGGAAGCCTGCTTCTCCCTACAACCCCCCACCCCCGCCTGCCTCTCTGCCTATCTCTGTCAAATAAATAAAATCTTAGAAAAAAAGTTGATGATGTTTCATAGTTCAATGGACAGCATGTTTTTGTTTCTTGGTACATAAAATAATGGTGGTCTTAGAGTCAAATGGTACCTTTGACTTCATGAAATACAAATGCTCTATCATTTAGAGAAACACTTAATATTTTTCATTTTTTTTAAATTTGAGGGGCTGAACTTGACTGAAGTTTAATTAAATTAATAATAATAGTCACTGGGGCACCTGAGTGGCTCAGTGGGTTAAGCCTCTGGTCATGATCTCAGGGCCCTGGGATGGAGCCCCACATCCGGCTCTCTGCTCAGCAGGGAGCCTGCTCCCCCCCCCCCCCAGCCCCGCCTGCCTCTCTGCCTATTTGTGATCTCTCTGTCAAATAAATAAATAAAATTTTAAAAAAAGGATTGGAGGGATTTGCTATAAAGTAATAATAATAGTCATTAATTTTAAGTGTACAATTCAATGAGTTTACACAAATATGTATAGACATGCAACCACCACCACAATCGTGATAAAGGGCATTTTCATCATTCGAAAAAAACGTTTCCTTCTAGACAGTCAATTCCTTCTGTCCACCCCTGTCCCCTGCAATCACTGATCTTCATTCTATCAATAGTTTTACCTTTTCTAGAATTTCATAAAATGAGATTGTACAGCATGTGCTGTGCCTGGATTTTCTCACGCAGCCTAATCATTCTCAGATTCATTCATGTTGACAGACGTTATCAGTTCGTTTTTATTGTGGAGTATCATTTCATCCTATGGATGTATCACATTTTGTTTGTCCATTCGCCAGTTGAGATATTTGAATTGTTTCCAGTCTGCGGCTATTAAAAAAAAAAAAAAGAAGAAGAAGAATCGGCCTTTTTCAAAGTGGGAAAAAGGGTAAACCCATCTAAAGCAAGTTGGATTATATTTTATTTTCTCCTCCCCATGACGCGTGAGTACCATGACAGAATCCTTTTACTTTAAAAAAAAAAGTATAAGGAAAACAAATCTCATACATTTTGGTTATATTACTCCTCTAATTATCAGTGAAAGGTGTTAAGTATCTGCGAATCCTAATCAATGTAAGGAAAAGAAATTCCAAATTTCCTGAAAGTACAGTTTAGAGTCGATAATAAAAAATACAAATCGAAAAAGAAAGAAAGCACAAGTCGTTCCCCCAGCGAGGTAAACTTTGGATAACATCGGGTTCCCTGAGGGAAACAAAGCCTGCAGAACCTTTTTTTTTTTTTTTTTTTTTTTTGCCAAAAAAAAAAGTTGTTTTTTTTCTATCTTTTGACCTGAAAAACACCGAACTTTCAAGAGTAAAGACCCCTCTTTATTTACAAATAGAGACACTGATATAACAGGCTCCAGAGCGCGCGGCCAGAAACGGCTAACTACTTTGTACGCCGGGATTTGTAGTCCGTGAAAGAGTCCTACTAGCCAACATGGCGGAGTTGTAAATGACGTGAGAAGAGCGACCCTGAGGGAGTATGGGCCGCCAGGGGATTGGGCGGTGTGGGGAGTCGACAGGCGGGAAGTTAAGACCAGGTGCTAAAACCTTTCCATCAAAGGAAGCTTGGCGCCCTGAAGTCTCGCGAGATTCTGGCGGGACCCAATGGAACGCGGGGCCTGGCTTATCACCAGGGGCGCTTGTTGGGGGCGGAGCTCGACGGGAGTGGGACGGGCGTCGTAGGTGCCCGGCGTAGCGGCGTTTAGGCCGGGCAGCCGCTGTGAGGAGCGAAGCCGAGGCCATGAAGGAGGAGAAGGAGCATAGGCCTAAAGAGAAGCGAGTAACCCTGTTGACTCCCCCAGGGGCCACAGGCAGTGGCGGTGGGGCTTCGGGCGACACCACCAAAGGGGAAGATAAGCAGGATCGAAATAAGGAGAAGAAAGAGGCGCTGAGCAAGGTGCTTGGCCGGCTGTTGGCCCGGGAGAGGGCGGGACGGGTCCGCCACCCGCGAAGATGGTTGGGAATGGGGCTGCCCTCTTCCTCTCCCGGTCTACGCTTCTGTTTCTTCACCTGAGTGGAAATCGCGTTACCGTTTTCATCCATTCGTCCGAGATGCGGGGGGGGGGGGGTGGTCCCCCTTTCGGCCAAGCCCCGGGGTGCGAGTGAGAGAAAACAGGGTGGGGGGAATTCCCAGAAGCTTTAGGTCAGAGCTGTAAGATGATGGAGAGGGAGCGACAGTAAAGAGAAAGAGGAATTAAAAGGTTAATTGGAGGGGGGTTATTAAATGGTGAGGGGGCCAGCAGGGGTGGGAGGAGTATTAATGGAGGCGAGTTGAGCGTGAGTGGGTGGGGGGGTTAATGGTCCGGGGGCCAGGTCAGTTTCATCCTATTTGGGGAGCAACGACGGAACTTTTAGTATTCCTTAGAGTTTTTAATTCTTTACACTGAATGAGGATGGATTTTGTTTTACGATGTGTCGGATGTGGTAGGGCGATAATAAGTCAAATGTTCCTGGCACCCAGAAAGACCAGGGTTAGCCTACTAATTTCTTGCTAATACATCTATTGAAAAATGGGTGCTAGAAAATGATGCGAAAACCAAGTGAACTGCGGGGCTTCCGTTTAATAGAACCTTTAGATTTTCCTTTCTCCATGCAGTTCTCATTTCTAAGAGTTTATAAAAACGGCATTATTACTATGTTTGAGTAATTCTGAGCATTAGAATAGTTTTCTGCTGGGTTTTTATAAGTGAGCTCATCTTTTAAAGACCGTCTATTTTCAGGGGCAGTGATTCAGGTATGACAGAAAACTGATTTGTACTAATTTGATTTTCCTCATTCATTTCTTAAGGTGGTAATTCGGAGATTACCTCCCACTTTGACCAAGGAGCAACTTCAAGAACATCTTCAGCCTATGCCGGAGCATGATTATTTTGAATTTTTTTCTAATGATACTAGGTAAAATTAATAAATAAAAGAGGGTGGGAGTAAGTGAAAAATTTTCATCCATTCTTTTTTATCCTATTGTGTGTTTTTTTAAAGATTTTATTTATTTATTTGACAGACAGAGATCACAAGTAGGCAGAAAGACAGGCAGAGAGGGGGCGGGAAGCAGGCTCCTTGCTGAGCAGAGAGCCTGATGCGGGAGTGGATCCCAGGACCCTGAAAACATGACCTGAGCAGAAGGCAGAGGTTTAACCCACAGAGCCACCCAGGCACCCCTATCTTACTGTTTCTATTTGATTTTTAAACTTGTGTCTTACAATATATGCATACTTGTAATTCAGCCAGACACCTGCAAGCACATTTACATAATTGCTTTCCTCTCTGCAGTCTGTATCCTCATATGTACGCCAGAGCATACATCAACTTTAAAAACCAAGAGGACATTATTTTGTTCAGGGATCGCTTTGATGGTTATGTATTCCTTGACAATAAAGGTGAGTCCTTGTAACTGAAGAGGAGTTTGTCATTTGTATGTTTAAGACAATGTGTGTATCACATTGTTTTCTCAATGCCTTCATAGCTTTTCTAAAATTCTGGGTGATAAAATGTGCAACATTTGGAGAGTTTTACACATTTGCTGAGCTTACTGCAGTCTTATAAACAGATGTGTGACTTTTCACAGCCCTTGGGTATTTTTTTTTTTTAAGATTTTATTTATTTATTTGACAGAGAGAGAGATCACAAATAGGCAGAGAGACAGACAGAGAGAGAGATGAGGAGAAGCAGGCTCCCCGCTGAGCAGAGAGCCCTATGCGGGACTCGATCCCAGGCCCCTGGGATCATGACCCAAGCCGAAGGTAGAGGCCCAACCCACTGAGCCACCCAGGCGCCCCGCCCTTGGGTATTTTTATTAACCTGTTACTTTTGTAGTTTGATCCGCTGAATGAAATTGCCACTGTTTTCTGTTCCTGTGGCAGTTTTGTTTGTCCTGGATTAGATGATCTGTTGTTTTGACTATTTACTAGTTATAGCAGTAATACTGATAAATGACTCTTTGAACTTGTACGACACATTTTAAATATTTACTTGACATCTTGCTTCAAGGGCCAACATTGATTTATTTATTTTAATTTAAATCTTTTAAGCCAGTAATTCCCAGTTGGAATACTGTTCAACTTTCTAATTTGTATTTGTGTTTAAAACATCGAACTTGATGATCTCCCACTTTGTATCCAGGAGTCTATAGGGAAGGAAAACTTCAGCCTTAACTCTCGTTTTATTTATTACCTGCCACTTGCAGCAAAGTGGTCAGGGAATTTAGCCAGAGAATGTCCAAGCTGCCATTTACCACTTTTCTTTTGGCTTTGTGATCATAGGTAAATGACATATCTTTTTGTTGGGCTGTTTCTCAGTATTACTTCAAAGTTGGTGAAAATGAAATCTTTGTCAGGGAATATGCCAGTAAAAGTTGAAGGATTGCCACTATGTTTGATCAGCTTTTATTAATCCCCAGTCCCCTTCCTCCACCAAAAGCAGTTACTTATCCACTCCAGCTTTATTCCAGTAGATAGCAATGTGTTCCTTGAAATCTGAGCTGTGTTTTAACTTTTTCTTCTCTTTCTTATTCGATGTAATTAAACACGTGATGAATCTTGTTAATTTATTGTTTTTGAATATCTTGTTCATCTACTTACTAATATTTTCACATTGTGTCCTTCCCTCCTAATGCTTAAGACAACCATTGTCTCTAAACTTACAGACTTTTCTTTTTCTTTCTTCATTTTTGTATGACTAACTCAGTCTGTTATATCGTCATGAAATGAGTGTTTTTGAAGATAGTGATTTAAGATAGCAGTTGCAGGGGGGAAAAGTCCAAATTCCTTAGCCTGGTAGTCAGAGTCCTTCAGAGCCTGGCCTCACTTCTGTTTTTTTTTTTTTCCTCCAGCCCCTCTTCCACAGTTCATTCTGCTTCAGTCTGGTTTATCTATTGCTTCTCAAATAGATCAGTTAATAAGCTAATCTGATTCTGCATTCACTAGGATTTCCAAGGTCATGTTTCCTCCCTGACCACTTTGTGATGCCTTCTGGTCATTTCTGCTTACTCTGTTCTGGCACACATCTACATGCCAATGATAGTGTTTTATACCCTTTATGACATTATTCTAGAGCAGGGATCTGGTGTATTTTCTTTTTCCAACAGTCACTTGGTTTTTTGTATTGAGATATAACTCACATGCTGTAAAATTCAGTGGTTTTTAGTATACTCACAAAGTTGTACAACCATCACCACTATGTGATTCTGGAATGTTCTCATTACTCCAAAAAGAATGCTATAACCGTCCGCAATCATCTCCTCTTCTCCCTCTTCTGGACATTTCATATAAACAGAATCATATAATATGTAGCCTTTGTGACTGCCTCTTTTACTTAGCATGTTTTCAAGATTCATCTGTGTTATCGCATATATTATAACCTGATTCCTTTTTTTGTTTACAATTTAAGTGTGGTAAAATACACAAATAAAATTTACCATCTTAACCATTTTAAGTGTACAGTTCAGTAGTGTTGAGTACATTCACACTGTTGTGCAATCTCTAGAACTTGTTTATCTGGCAAGACTGAAACTCTATACCCATTAAATAGTAAGTCCCCATATGCCCATTTCTTTCTCTTCCCAGCCCCTGGCAACTACCATTCTATCTCTGTGAACCATCATTCTGTATAAAGTGACCATCCTAGGTACCTCATGAGTGGAACCATATAGTATTTGACTTTCTGAGGTTGGCTTATTTAGCTTAATGTCCTCAAGGTTGATCCTTGTTATAGGGTGTATCAGAAATTCCTTTTTAAGACAGAGTAATATTCCATTGTATGTATATATACACACACACACTGCATTTTGTTTATCCATTTATCTGTTGAGGGACATCTGAGTTGCTTCTACCTTGTGACTATTGTAAATAATGCTCCTGTGAATGTGAGTGTACAAACATCTATTCAGGTCTCTCCTTTCACTTCTTTTGAATATACACCCAAAGGTGGAATTGCTGGGTCATAATGTAATTCTATTTTTAATTCCTGGAGGAACTACCATATTGTTTTCCATAGCAGCTGCACCATTTCACATTCCTACCAATAATGCATGAAGGTTATAATTTCTTCCTGTCCTTGCCAACACTTGTTATTCTCTGTTTTTTTTTCCTTTAATAGCTGCCATTCTAATGGGTGTGAGGTGATACCTCATTGTGGTTTTGATTTGCATTTCCCTAATGGTTAGTGAGGTAATATTTTCATCTTTTCATATGCTTGTTGGCCATTTGTATATCATCCTTGTAGAGATGTCTATTCAAGTCTTTTGAACATTTTTTAATTGGGTTTTTTGTTGTTACTGAGTTGTAGGAGTTCTTTATATATTCTGTATATTGACCCCTAATCAGTTAAATGATTTGCAAATATTTTCTCCCGTTCTGTAGGTTGCCTTTTTACTCTGTTTTGTTCTTAGATTCACAGAAGTTCTTAATTTTGATGTAGTTCAATTTACCTATTTTTCATTTTCATTGCCTGTGCTTTTGTTGTCTCCTGGTGTATTTTTTTAATAACAATTTTATTGAGCTATAATTCACATGCCATAAAATTCACACTTTTTAAAGTGGTTTTTTGTATATTCACAGAGTTGTGCAGCTATTGCCACAATCTAATTTTAGAATACATTTAGCACTCCAAAGAAAATCCCCCATATTCCTTAGTAGTCATTCCCCGCTCTCCCCCAACTATGCCCCCCGCTCTAGGCAGTCACTGATCTTCTTTGTATCTCTATAGATTATTCTAGAGATTTCTGATTGTATTTTTTAAATGAAAATTGATCTGTAGATTCCCCCCCACACACAAATCATCACACTTGTAGAAGTTGAATTTAAGTGAATATTGTATTTCCCTGCTGTATCTTTGCATTATGTTAATCAGTGCGAATTTGGGCTCCTTTAGTAACACACTGATTTTAGTTGTGCCCGTGTGATTTATGCCCATTGAGAGGCCCCTATTCAGGTGACTCCCAACCAAAGAGGCCTAGAAAGCGGTGGGTTGACTCTCTTGCATCCACTTTGTGACTTTTTTTGTTACAGCAAGTGTGGTATTTTTTCTAAACAGGTCAGGAATATCCTGCTATAGTAGAATTTGCACCTTTTCAAAAAGCTGCAAAAAAGAAGACTAAGAAAAGAGATACCAAAGTCGGGACTATCGATGATGGTACAGTATAGCTCTAGTTATGTCATGCTATTGCCATGGGTTTTTAAAAGATATCATCTTTGTGGGAATTAATTGGATTCCAGTCTTTTAAATAGGAAAACATACAGAATACAGTTCACGAGAAATGTAATTCACTGCTGAAAGCTTTGTTTAATTGTTTCAATGGAAGTGGGTTTCCTGTAGAATTCCCACTCTTCCAGCTACTGCCATTTCATTCCTCTACTGTCGAGCAATATATTGTTGACTGTTGAGGAGTAAATTACCGCTGGTTTGTTGATTAGAAGACAGTGGGGGAAAATGAGATGTATCAAAGTGCAATTCCTTAAGGTCTCATACTGTTTTATGATTTTTTTTTTGTTTCCATTTTTATAGAGGGGAGGTTTATCATTGAGAGATGGGATGGAAAATTTTTTATACTCAGGTAACAATATAAAGTAGCTGAAGTGGCCTGTTTTTTTTAGGTTTTGAATATGCAGCGAACTGCACACATAGTGATTATATTGAACTGGAATAGAGGAACTGAAAAACTAGAATAATTGCCATACAGGGTAAACTGGGTCCATATTTTGAGCTCTGTGTAATGTTATGTTGGATAAGGCCTTAGCTGTAATATTTTATATCTGATTGACATTTTGGAATCGTCTAGTTTGATTTCCATTATTTTTTATAATAGGTATTTTATAAAGAAAACATGGGAAAGGTTCAACACACAGGTACTTACTGGTTATATCACAGATTCAGATCTGGGAGACCAGATCAGTGATATGCTTCACAGTGTGTAGAAACTCCACAAATACAAGCAATGGAATGACTCAGATGTGTTACCCTTTCTGATGTCAGATGCATCTAAAAAACACCTTCAGGAATTACCATCAACTCCAGTGCAGAATGTAGGACCTCAAATTACCTTTCTGGAACACCTGATTTTCAGGTGTTGGGTTTACTTAAAGCGAGGTATACCCATACAGGAATTGCTTACATGCTATCTATTAATACTGTGAAGGTCCCATAACTACAACTTTCAGTTCTCACGTAACTCTCACGTAACTCTGGGTTAGTTGGAACAGTGACTTTTAAAACCAAACTACTTCACATCCCTGGTGTCTAATTATCCCTGACTCCATGCTATACCAGGCTCCCTTAGTATGTATGGGGGATAGGGGTTCTGAGAGTAAGGGACCAAGAAAGCCCTAAATGGTCTAGTGAGTGTGTTTAGGTTTATTTTTAATTTTTAATTTTAGGTTTATTTTTAATTTTCCATGATGTAGAAAGTTTTGTTAAAGTCTACTATATTTTCTGTTTACTTAAACAATGATTTAGATCCAGAATATAGAAAATTTTTGGAAAGCTATGCTGCAGATAATGAGAAAATGACATCTACTCCAGAGACACTGCTAGAGGAAATAGAAGCAAAAAATAGAGAATTAATAGGTAAGTGGGCAATAGGAATTAAGGACAGTTGCTTTTTCTTCAGATGACTTGTCTGACTCCCACTTCTGGCTGTGTGACCATGGGGAAGGCACTAACTTCTCTGAGCCTCTGTTTCTTCTGCTGTAAAATGCAGGTAGTACCTGCCTCACAGGGTTATGTAAATGCTTTGAGAAGATGGGCAAAATTCTCTGTGACCTATTTTAATGTCACATAAATATAAGTGGAAAAAGCGTAAAGACCCATGGGACCTTTAGATATTGGTAAGCCTTTGAAGATAAACTGGTATTTCCTAGTAACAAGTAGCTCACATTCCTGAAAAAAATTTGAAAATATCAAAAGGTGAAATTAGTTACTGCAAAATTGAAGACTTCTTGAGAAAGTCTAGTTTGGATGTTCTAGTAGTAAATTGTCACTCTTCTAGTAATAAATCGTCACTCCTCTATCAGCTCTAATCATAAGCAAAGCCCCTGACCCAAGATTTCCACTCTTAGGAATTTATCCAAAGGAAGTATGCTTTCAAAAAGCCAGCTATAAGGTGGGGTTCCTGTGTGGCTCAGTCAGTTAACCATCCCGACTCTTGATTTTGGCTCAGGTCATGATCCTCAGGGTCATGAGATCAAGCCCTGCGCTGAGCTCCACACTGAGCATGGAGCCTGCTTAAGATTCTCTCTCCCTCCCTCTGCCCCTCCCTACTCTCTGTCTCTCTAAAAACAAACAAACAAACAAAAAAAGCACAAAACACTAAAAAAACCCTAATTACAAGACTAGATAGCATTATTCAGAATATTGAGAATTACATATTCTTATAAAACTTTTTTTTAAAGATTTCATTTGTTCGTTTGAGAGAGAGCACAAGCGGGGAGGGGGGCGGAGGGAGGGGCAGAAGGAGAGGCAGACTCCTCAATGAGCAGGGAGCTCACGAGGTCCAGTCTGAGGACCCCAAGATCATGACTTGAGCTGAAGGCAGATGCTTAAACAACTGAGCCACCCATGGGCCCCCTAAAATGGTTTTTATTAATAGATGCAGAATATAAGCCCATCTCTAATGGTTTCCTTTGAATAAATTCCCAGAAGTGGAATTGTGGGGTCAGAAAGATTAGATATTTTTAGCTCCTTCAGTGTCTTCCCAGTTGAACAGATTTCTAGTCCCATTAGTCCCATCTGTAAAACAAGAGAATGTCCTTTGCACTACATTCTCACCAACACCAGGAATTGCTCTTTTAAGAAATTGTTTTAATTTGAATTTCTTCACTTTTTAAAAAGTATTTTAAATCTTCAGAACTGAAGTAGAATATTGTGAAACTTCTTTCTGATAACGTACGTGTGAACTGTTTTAAGGGGTATACTTTTCCCACCTTGGGTGGTTGGCAGGGAATGTCAGAAAATGGAATCCTTTCTAGGGGTTGATAAGTATTATTAATAATCTGTTTACATTTATGTAGCTAAAAAGACAACCCCACTTTTGAGCTTCCTGAAAAACAAGCAGGTAAACCTTTTGTTTTTATAGTTCTCTCAATACTTTTATTTCATTGGTTCATGGTCTGTAAACATACGAACACTGGGATCCTAGAGGAGAAATAGCTGCTTTTTCCACCCTTATTCCTTAAAGATTTGGCTCACTGGCCTCACTTTCTGGCCCACTCCTTCGGTCTGGTTGTTGGGCCAAGGATTGACTCTGCAAACCTAGAGTCTTTAGCTTATTCAAGAGACACTCCCTTGAGTTTCTGAAAGTCTCTGGAAATACAGCAAGTCAACAGTGGGAGACTGATACCAGCAGGCCCTGGTCTTTATTCTCATATTCACAATGGGGTGGGGAGGGGGTTAAAGAGATAAGGATGCCCCTTTGTAGAAAGTAGGAAGGAAAGACGATCCAATTTAGTGGGTGCCCACCATACCTTCGGGATTCAGTTTCTGGTGGAGATGATCTTGTTTGAAGGCTTATGCTGAGGTTTCTTTCCAGAGAATGAGAGAAGAAAAAAGAGAGGAAAGAAGGAGGCGAGAAATAGAAAGGAAAAGACAAAGGGAAGAAGAGAGGAGGAAATGGAAAGAAGAAGAAAAACGAAAAAGGAAAGACATAGAAAAGCTGAAGAAGATAGACAGAGTTCCAGAAAGGGACAAATTAAAGGATGAACCAAAGATTAAGGTATGAAAATAACTTAAATTGACTGCATGTTGCTAAAAATCGCATGTGTCTACTTCGTTAAATATGCATGCATCGTGTGTTGGTGTAAATATAGTTTTTTGGTTTTGTTGTTGTCTTTGGGGGGGTGGTGAACCAACAGGTATCTTTCCAATAATGCTAATAGTATTATTTTTTAAAATTTGAGATAATTTCAACAGATCTAAGTAACTTACATGATATTTCTTTAGTGAAGACTGCATTATTTTTATCATTGCGAATGTTCAATGTTTGGATTATTATTCTCTCAGTTCTTCATAAGTAAGGGCTTAGGGCTGGCTGGCATGAAGTATGGGTTTTATTCAGCTTTTCCTTCATATTTGATACATGAAGTTGCCTCATCTGTTTGTTTTCCACTGTCTTCAGGTACACAGGTTTCTGTTACAAGCTGTGAATCAGAAAAATGTAAGGACCAAGTACATGATACAGAGCATCTAGTATCATGTCACACACACAGGTCTTAGTTAATAATAAGTCCTTTTGGTGGTGGTGGTAATGATAACCTGTAGAAAGCTCTTCCCTGACTTGAGTCTTCTTCAAATCTGAGCCATTTTAAATTCCTACCTTAGAAGGAAGCCCAGATGCCTTCCTGATGCTCTGCTGGGTACCCAGAAGCTTCCACAATATACAGCTAGAGGACATCTGTGCCTAAAGAGCTCTTTTTTTTCATGTGCCCCTCCTAACTGGTTGCCTTATGGGAGTATTTAGGGATAAATATCCTGTGTCACATGCTTCCCCGTTACCTTCTTTCATCTACCGGGAATCTGTGAGCAGCAGATTCTGATGAACACGCTGCATCTAGGAAGCAGAAAACTTGTAGAAAAATTGCAGCCTTACTGCTTCTCTTCTGAGGGCATGGCTTGGGCAGCTCTTGCTCCCACAAATGTTCTGGGGAAGTACCTAGTACTTCAGAGAAGGTCAGAAAAAATCTCACAGAGGTGGTGGCAGGGTCTCCTTTTATCTCCCCAAAACGAAGCAGGCCAGGGTTTGTTGCCCACAAGGCTCTCCCGGGCTCATTATTGGCAACAAGGAGCTTGGCAGTGGGGTGGAAGGTTCCCATCTTAATTCCTTCTAGTGATCTCTCTCTCTGCCATGCCACAAGTGACCTGACTTGCTATTCCTGTCAGCAAGGCAGAAGGTAGAGCCAGCCATACTAGAAACATTCATCAATGTTCTTAAGAGAGTAATGAACATCCTGCCTTCTAACAAAGATGTTCATTGGAAAAATAAGAACACTCCCGATGAAGCCTCACGGGGAGCCCTCGCTTTACATTGGTGCCTCCTCGGTGTCCAGCTCGGACTTGCTGTCTGCTGTGGCTGCGCGCTGAAGTACTTCGCGCTTCAGTCTTGCGCTGCTTTGCCTTTCGCTTGGTGACTCATGAGCCGCCTTCACCCTGAGACAAAGCTTTGTGTGATGCCTTCACTCTGAGACTTGAAATTCTTCCATTTTGCCTAAGAATCTCTCTGAATATCCGATGCTTGGGGGTATTCTAGAGAGGTTCATGGCAGTGGTGTGAGAAAGAAACTATTTTGTTAGCAATTTGGACTTTATAAAGCACATTTTAGAATTGCATTGTCATATCTATGTGTGTGTCTCATATATAGATGTATGTGTGTTTGTGTGTGTGTGTGTGTGTGTATATACACACACACACACACACACACATATATATATATATATATGTGTGTGACGTTGAGCAGAGTTCCTACTCGGTAGAGATGGAACTTCACAGTTCTGTGAGGTATTTGGATTTTTAAATCAAATAATGAAACTATGATTGTACCATAATAAGTGTGTTATTCTCAGGCTCAAGGCAAAATTATTCTTGCAATGGATCGCTCCTTTGGTGACAAAGGCATTCGTCATTCCAAGTACTACAAGAAAACGGTCCAACAGCAATCTGCCTAGCATTTTAAATTTGTGGCTTATTTTCTGCATCAAGCGATATCAATATGCCAGTTTGCTACAGAAGGAGTACTTGGAAGTGGGCAGCGGTTCACTGACAGGCTGACCCATCCAAAGCCAAAGGAGTGTTGATCCAATTGCCACAAGTGATTAAACCACTTTGAGTGGATGACACTTTCACATTAATGGCATCCTTTTAGTCAGTCACTGCTCTTCTGCTCTAGTCATTCACCTGTAAGTTTAAGAGTATCTGCAGAAAGAGGCCTTCTGTAGCCTTGATTCAAAATATTTAGTATATTATTTTCTTTGATAGAAGAGAATGTCCCACCCTTCAAAATAAGAATAAATTTGTTCTCTTTAAAGCTACTCAAGAAGCCAGAAAAAGGAGATGAAAAAGAATTAGATAAAAGAGAAAAAGCCAAGAAACTGGACAAAGAGAATCTGAATGATGAAAGAGCCAGTGGGCAGAGTTGTACACTGCCCAAGCGCTCTGATGGTGAACCTAAAGATGAAAAGCCTAAGAGGTCAGTAGTCAAGGGCTCTTCGATACACTTGTTTACAGCATATTTCTACGTGCTAGTTTTACTGCCGTGTCTGGGACTCGTGCTTGAGTTATGAGGGGTAGGAGGATGAGGAGAGGGGTTTCAAACATTCTAGCACCTCAGTCTGGGTGAATGACTTCTGGTGTGCACTTTTTTTTTTTAACTGTTTTTCAAAATGCTAATATTTTTTTACTCTGCTCCAGAAGTGCCCCCTCACTGTAGTGGCCAAGTCCTAATCAGAGACATGTGCATGTGTGACTAGACAGGCTTTGAGGGGGTCCGCTCAGATCTGTTTCCCATGCAGGCCCGAAGAGGAGAGTGTCCGAGACTACCGGGAGCGGGAGCGGGACTATGAGCGCGACCAAGAGCGCATCCTGCGGGAGAGGGAGAGGCTGAAGCGGCAGGAAGAGGAGCGCCGCAGGCAGAAGGAGCGCTATGAGAAGGAGAAGGCTTTTAAAAGAAAGGAAGAAGAATTGAAAAAAGAGAAAGAAGCCCTTCGGGATAAAGGAAAGAAGACTGAAAGCACAGAATCAGTAAGCAGCTCAGAAAAAACTGAAAAGAAAGAGGAAGTGGTTAAGAGAGATCGCATAAGAAACAAGGTGCTGCTTTTCGTTGTATCTCTTTTCATGAGGCTTTTTTTTTTTTTGCCTGCAAGTGTAAAGGAAAGGGCCAGCTCACTGTATATGACAGACTTTTTTAAAGAGGAAGTTGAACTATCTGCAACTTTTCTCAGTCTCAGTTGGGTCCTTTTATTAACACTAGAAATTTCAAACAGACACAGAAGTAGAACAGAGACTAGGACACACACATCACCCAGCTTCAGCACTTACCAGCTCATGGCCAACCTTTCTACTCTGCCCCATCCCTACCTCTCCTGGATTCTTTTTTTTTTTTTTTTTTTTTTTAAGATTGATTTATTGATTTGAGAGAGAGAGTGAGCAAGAGCAAGAGAGGCAAAGGGAGAGGGAGAGAGAATCTCAAGTAGGCTTCCACACTGAGTGCAGAGCTCGACAAGGGGCTCAGCCTCACAGACCCGGGATCAGGACCGGGGCCGAAATCAAGAGTCGGACACTTAACCAACTGTACCACCCAGGAGCCACTGGATTATTTTCAAGCAAATCCTAGACATATCATCTTCTTTAAATACATCAGTATTAGAGACAGATTCTTTTTTTTTTAAAGATTTTATTTATTTGATAGATCACAAGTAGGCAGAGAGGCAGGCAGAGAGAGAGGGGGGATGCAGGCTCCCCACTGAGCAGAGAGCCTGATGCGGGGCTGGACCCCAGGACCCTGAGATCATGACCTCAGCCAAAGGCAGAGGCTTTAACCCACTGAGCTATCCAGGTGCCCCCAGGTTCTTTTTCTTAATACAATCCCAATAGCATTTTCATACTAAAAAAAAAAAAAAACCCTAATAATAATTCCTTTATGTCCTAGCTACTATGTTGTTTTTTCACTAATAACTTCTTCACGGGCTTTAAACAATGTCCACAAATTATATCCTTTAAGTCTCTTAATCTAAATAACCTCCCCTCCTTTTGTTTTCCTGCCATTTATTTGCTTCCGAAACCATTTTGCCCAGAGGAGCTATCGGCTCTAAATTGGTTGGGCTAATTATATCCCTGTGGTACCATTTAATATGTTTCTCTATCTTCTCTGTTTCCTAATATGTTTCTCTATCTAACAGTTCTATCTGGGGCAGGGGTCAGCAGATTTTTTTTCTGTAAAGGGCCAGATGGTAAATATTTGAGGCCTTGTGGGCCATATGGTCTCTGTTGGCACCACTAAACTCTGTAGGAAAGCAGGCATAGATAATATGTCAAAGAAGGAGTATGTGTGCCAACCAGACTTGATTCATAAAAACAGGTGGCTCCTCACCTACAGGCCTAAATATATTCAGGCTCAGTTTTTGGCAAAAATACTTCATAGATTGGGGCACTTGGGTGGCTCAGTCAGTTGACTCAGGTCATGACCTCAGGGTCGTGGATTGAGCCCCACATCAGGCTCTGTGCTTAGTGGAGTCTGCTTTCCTCCTATCCCTCTCCTTGTGCCCCTCTCTCTGTACTGTCTCGCTCTCAAATAAAGAAAGAAATCTTAAAAAACAAAAAAAGAATGCTTCATGAGATGGAGGGGTGCCTGATTGGCTCAGTAAGTAGAGCATGCAGCTCTTGATCTCAGGGTTTTGAGTTCAAGCCCCACATTGGGTGTGGAGATTACTTAAAAATAAAATCTGAGAAAGAGAATATTTCATAGATTGTGTTGTGTACTTCCTGTTGCATCATATCAGGAAGCATGTGACCTATGGGTGTCTTTCTAGTGTAATGTTCTGATCAATCAGTAGCCATTGTATTGTGGTTACGGAACAGGATGTCCTTGTTTGGATATACAAGCTGAAATATTTAGGGATGAAGGGTCGTAATGTCTGCAACTTGCTCTCAGATGATTCTGTAAAAATCACATATATATATATATATATATGTGTAAGACAAACCATAAGTGACTCCTAATCTCACAAAACAAACTGAGGGTTCCTGGGGGGAGGGGGTTTGGGAGAAGGGGGGGGGATTATGGACATTGGGGAGGGTATGTGCTTTGGTGAGTGCTGTGAAGTGTGTAAACCTGGTGATTCACAGACCTGTACCCCTGGGGATAAAAATATATGTTTATAAAAAATAAAAATAAATAAATATATATATGTGTACTAAAGACAGAAGGAGCATGTGACAAAATGTTTATAACTGTGACTCTTAAGAGAAGGGTATTAGGTATTCATTGCACATGTTTTGCAACATTTCTATAGATTTAAAATTTCTCTAGGTGATAAAGTTGAAAAAACAACTGATCAATAGGTTTAGGTATTGTAAAGCCTGATCCATCTACCATAAAAAATTTTAGCCTGAGGGGCGCGTGGGTGGCTCAGTGGGCTAAGCCTCTGCCTTCAGTTCAGGTCGTGATCTCAGGGTCCTGGGATCGAGCCCCATGTCGGGCTCTCTGCTCAGCGGGGAGCCTGCTTCACCCTCTCTCTGCCTGCCTCTCTGCCTACTTGTGCTCTCTCTATCAAATAAATCTTTAAAAATTAAAAAAAAATTTTAGCCCAAAATTCAGTTTATACAGGAAAGGCAGGATAAACACTTGTTCCTTTCCCTTTATGTACCAGCATTCAGAGTAATGAGCTGGTGTCCCAGCCACTTCTAGGTAATCAGTGAGTTTTGTTTTGTTGCAATAACTTGTGGATTTAGAAATAGTTGGCACATTCCAACTTGTTACCATTGTCCTTGTTGATGTTTTACATTGTTCCTTCTTTGCCCAGTGGGAGCCCCATCATCCATTTCATTAAATACTATGTAGGAATTTTAACCTGTTTCAACATTTCATCTTATAAAAATAGTGAAACATTTTGCTGGAATTGTTCAGTTGAGAATAATGCTTTAAGGCTAACTTTCATACACCAGGGAGAAAGGGTAAGGAAGGCTCATATCATTTTTTGTTAAATTCAAAAAGGGCTTAACGTCTAAGTTTTCCAGAATCCTTCTGTCATAAACCATACACATTACTTGAATTAAGAGGTACGTGATGACTTTATTGAGGCTTAGTTAGGAATTTGAGATCTAAAATGCCACCTAGAGAGTCTCAGACTGGGGTGGTTAGTTGCCATACATGAATTAAGAAATAATCATGTTTGTGGCAAGTTGCATAGGGTCCACGCTCATAGTTTCAGGGAGGTCTCCACTTAAGACTTTGCATTCTTTATTACTGTTTTACTCCTATGATGATCTTACGTGATAGTGAATGTTAAAGTCAGTTTACTGATGGGGAAGAGAGACAGGCAATGGCTAAGGTTTCGAAATAAAGGAAATTCCAGCTAATTCAGTTTATCTTGAGATGGTTAAGAAAATTAGATTTATTGAAAACATATCATAGGGATATAAAATAATAATTAGAAAATGGTTGCTTTTATTTGGAGATCGGGAAAGGAAGTGGGCAGTTAGAGGCAAATTAACCATCAGCACTGTCGGTTTGATCTCGTAGGAATTGTCTTTGGTATACATCAATATATAACTTATGACTGTAAATCCCCTATAAATGTTGAGTAGCGGTGTTGTAACATTAACATTTAATTTTACTTTAGGATCGCCCAGCAATGCAGCTTTACCAACCAGGAGCTCGAAGCCGAAATCGACTCTGTCCACCTGATGACAGCACCAAGTCTGGAGATTCAGCAGTAGAAAAAAAGCAGGAAAGTGGTATTAGCCATAGAAAAGAAGGAGGAGAGGAGTGATAAGTCCAGAAGGCCTTAGGTGTCCTGACTGTCTAGGCAGCCAAAGAGCATGTATTAAGCAATCCAGAAGTGCCTTCAGGGCAAAGGAGTAGAGAGAGAGAAAGGGGATCGCTGTGCTGGTGGGGTACACTGCAGAGGAGTATGTTTTTTTCCTTTGCGTCAAAGCAGGAACCTGACTGCAGGTTCAGGTTGGAAGTTCAATTTCATTTTTTATGCAGTTCCTACAAATTAACTTTAAAGTGTCAGACAAAGATGGGGGAGAGGACATGCATTGTAATTTGCAGGCAGGAAAGGTCAGGTGAGGACTTCATTAGGTATGACACAGGAGGGGGAATAAAGACAGCTGGTTCTGAAAGCAAGGTTTGGGAAATCCTGGATTGAATTCTCTTCATTTGAGTGGAACAGAGTCACTGTGAAGTCTTGTTCAGATCTAGTTACATTCATTGTTGGTGGTAACTGTTGACTTTGTGTAGTGTAGGTGCAACAAGCATGTAATTGTAGTACAAGGACAGTGGAGGATATAACAAATTTTTGCCTGTACAAAAATTTCACCAGTCCTGTCGTGTCTATAGCCTGTGTCCTAAAGTTTTAGGATTAGTTTTAGTTTTTTGTTTGCTTACGTGAGCTTAGCACAAAGAGTATTTTTAAACATCTCCTTTTTTGCCTTTAGCAGTTTTTATATTAATAAGTAAAATTTAACCCTTGTTTGATTCTTGACAATCCAGTCTTTGTTCTAATCTTAGGTCTCATGATCTGAGTGCACACCCTCTCCAGGAAGGAAACCGTACCAATATTTGTTCCTGTCAAATAGCAACTTTTAGTCCTGGCTTGTTTTGCATTGATGTCAATAAATATCAGCATCGCTCAAGTGTGAAGCTAAGTGTATTCATTAACTACTAAATAACTATTCATTTTGAGACATTAAATTTCCGATACTGAATTAACCTCTTGGGTATTTTGAAAGGGGATGAAGGATACTCCTTTCTGCCTTCACTGGCATTATGCCTTTATTCTTCCCACCAAGAAGATCCAATCATGGTTCACTACTCTCGTTCCACAAAAACCAAAATGTCTGGACGATATCCTTGAGCTGCTGCTTCATGTCCATCCTGCCGGCTTCTCCTAACGTGGCGTCAGTCTGCCCTTACTAAGTGACCATTTTAGTTTAACTCACCTTTGAGAAACCAGTTTCCCGGGAGGCGGGTAAAGAGGATCAAGATGACTAAAAGAATGGTCCTCAGCTGGGAGAGAGGACCAAAATACAGGAAGGGCAAATTTCAAAGAGAATGGCTGGCAGCAGCCCGCGCCTCAGAGAGGTCAGGGAAGCCGAGATGTGTTCACCAGGCTTGGCAGTATTGAGGTCAGTAGTGAACTGCTGAGGCAGAAACCACGTTACGGGGAGGGGCGAGTGGCAGGTAGGAAATGTGGATGGGGCAGCTGATGAATGGACCTCGGAGCTCAGAGAAGAGGTCTGGGCTGGAGGTACAGATTGAGAATTTGGCTGTTTTAGGTGACCATTGAATCCATGGATCTAGATTTAGTCACTTAGGGGAAAGAGAGTGAAGAAAGAACAAGCAGACCTAGGGCCCAGCCTTGAAGAACCATAAGGTTACAGGTAAGGAAAAGCACCGTCAGAGACAGAAAAGGGATAGCCAGAGAGGAGGTGGGAAACCGGCAGACTCCAATACTCCCTAACCCGAAAGATTGAAGAAGGCCATCAGCAGGGTTGGACGCTGCTGGAAGGTCAAGTGTGATGCCTGAGAAAAAGGCCATGGTTTTCTACAAATCTCTGAGGACCTGGAATTACAGGGACTGGAAGCCAGACCAGGTTGAGAATGGTTACAGCATAGACGTTTGGCAGTGAGAAAAATGGAGACAGGTAAATGGTGCTGAGGAAGGATTATTTTAAATACAAGAACTACCAAAGCATGTTTAGAAGCCGAAAGGAAACCTCAGAAAGACCCAAGGGAAGCGACTGTCAGCCAGGTCTCCTGGGAAGGCAGGTGAAAGCAGGGCAGCACAGGGGAGAGACGGAGAAGCAGGAGAAGCAATGCCCCGCAGCCGCCAGTCCTGAGCTGGTGTCACTTGCCTCCCTCCCCAGCCTGGGACCTGCAGCCAGGCCTCTCGAGGCTGTGTTCCCATCAACCCCTCCCTCGGTTGTCCTACTCACCCTTGCCAGTCCGGACTCGGTAAACTGCGCTTCCCTACGCCCCTTAACATTTTTCCATTTACATATTCACTTCAGCAAACACTGATCAGGACCCAAGTCCTTGTCTTTGAGAAACCATGGTCTGGTGGTGGCAAGAAGCAACTAGAAATAACCAGAGCATGGTGCACCATGTAAGGAGGGCTAGGATGGCACGGCCAGGTGTGGGCATCACCTGCCCCTAAGCTGCCAAGTGTTGCTGGAGAAAACCCCTCAACCAGATCAACCAGTGAGACTACAGGCGGGCCCTCCGTCCTGCCCAGCAGTTTAAATCGCACCAACTTCCTTTGCCGCAGGGCCACCTTGCTCTCCCTGGCAGGCTCCCCTGGCTCTCCTGGGAGGGAGGGGTGGGGACCACTTCCTCGTAACTCATCATTTAAGGTCTCCGTGAACACCAGCTGCTGCAAACAACAGGAAAGTAAGCATTCGTTCCGTTTTGCCTACTTCAGATAAAGGTTCAGTTTGTTTTGGGGGATAACGACAGGACGGAGACAACTGAGACGCTGGATATCAGAACATCCGTGGAACACCCCCTGCGTGCTGGCACGAAGACTACAAACTACGGTAGCGAACAAGGTCCCCGCCCTCGTGATACTTAAAACCCCGGAGCGCTTGCTGCTCTGGTGGACAGTGATGCGAGGGAAGCAGGCAGAAAAATTCAAAGAGCGAGGGCAGTGGGGTTAGGTCTTCGAGGCAGTGACGAATGGATGGCTTTGGGTACTCAGGCCTTCAAAATTGAGACCCGCACCCCTTTTCCCGGCAGGCAGACAGCAGGTAGTCCCGAGGTAGTAATTCAGCTCGTAATTAGTGAAGATCTAACTCTGTGCTATTCACAGATGCTACCTTTAATTCCATAGTTGGAAGGTTAGTTAAGAGTTTTGTGGCCCATTTGTTGCTATACAGAAACTCTGCACTTTTTTTTTTATAGAAGATTTTATTTATTTGACAAACACCAAGAGAGGGAACACAAGCACGGGGAGTGGGAGAGGAAGCAGGCTTCCCGCTGAACAGAGAGCCCAATGTAGGGCTCAGGGCTCGATCCCAGGACCCTGGGATCATGACCTGAGCCGAAGGCAGACACCTAATGACTGGGCCACCCAGGCACCCCAGAAACTCTGTATGTTTTATCTTTTTATGGGTCCTGCCCAGAATTTTCTTTATAATCTCTGGGGCTGTATTCCATACCACAAAAATCTACTATGACCACTTAACATCATTATTAAAGAAAGCAAGGTAGCAAAGTTAGGTTCCCATGTGAATTCTTGGAGAGAATATATTGACAGCTACAAGCATAGGATTAGCCATCCTTAGAACACTCACATTTATTCAATCACCAAATAATTTTCAGTAATTATCAAGTTCCTACTATGGAGATGGGTAAATACATAATTGTTCATTATTACTGTAATGTAATGGCATAACATCTATATTTCTAGACTTTGAGTATCTCTGGCCCTGACTACCCCCCTAACCTCAGATGCAGCTGCCTACTAGACATCTATGCCCAAATGACCGCCACGTATCTCTGGTCCCAAACTGAACTTGGGTTCCTCCCCATCCTGTTTTGTTGAGGATGTCAACCCCCTACCCACTAAGAATTGAGGGTCACACTTGACTCCATCCTCACTCCCTACAGCCAATCACTGTATCGTTTGTGCAATTCCTCTCCCCCCAACTCCTTTCACTGCCCTTGTGCGGGTTCCCATTATTCATTCATTCATTCATTCATTCACTACTTCTTGAGCATACACCATGAGCCATGTATGTTCTAGTTCCATCAGTGAACAAAACAAAATTCCTGCCTTCATGGAGCTTATATTCAAGTGGAGAAAGTAAATAAAACAAGCAAAATAAGCATTATCAGAAAGTGACAAGTACGGGACTCCTGGCAGTCTCAGTCTATAAATATAGATGTTATGCCATACATTACAGTAATAATGAACAATTATGTATTTCCCATCTCCATGGAGCATGTGACTCTTGATCTCAGGGTTGGGAGTTCGAGCCTCATGTCAGGTGTAGAGATTATTTAAAAAGAAAGTGGCAGGTGCTTGAGAGAAATAAGAAGTCAGGGAGGGGTGCCTGGGTGGCTCAGGGCGTCTGCCTTCGGCTGGGGTCGTGATCCCAGACTCCTGGGATCAAGCTCCAAGTTGGGCTTCTTACTCAGCAGAAAGCCTGCTTCTCCCTCTCCAGCTCCCCTGTGCTTGTGTTCCCTCTATCGCTATCTCTCTGTCATAAATTAAAAATAATAATAATAAGTCAGGGAAAGGGAATATGATGTTCATGGTTGGGGGCTGAAAGGCCTAAATGAGAAGGTGACTTTGGAGTAAAGACTTGAGAAGGAAATGACGGAGCTAGCTCCATGGGTATCTGGAGGTACAAGCCTCCAAAGGAAAAATTATGTGAAAAAGCCCTGGGGTAGGAATGTGCCTGGCCTGCTCAGGAACGGCAAAGAGGCCATGACAGCTGGAGTAGAATGAGCAAAGAGAAGGTCTGCCAAAAGGGATGGAGTAAAGTCAGAGAGCTAACGGGGGCAAGATCCTACAGTCAAGACTTTCCTTCCCAGTGATATAGGAACCACCACAAATTTTGAGCAGAGGTGTGATATAATCTGACTTGATATTATAAAATAAAAGGATCACTCTGGCTGCTGTGTTGAAAACAGACCAACGCCAGGGAAACAAGGACTAAGGATTAGCTATTGCAGTAATCCAGTGGAGAAATGATGGTCGCCTGGACCCGGACGGTGACAATGGAAGTAGCCAGAAGTGATCACATTCTGAACATATTTTGTCACTAGAGCCCACGGAATTTGCTGACTGATCAGATTTGGGGGGTGAGAGAGTCAAAGATTATTTAAGCAACTGGCAGGATGGAGAAAGAATTCAGATGGGGAAGACGGCAAGAAAAAGGGTGTGTGTGCGTGTGTGTTTGGAGGTGCAGGGGGCTACCGGGGGCACTCAGCTGTGGACATGTGAAGCCATGAGACTGAGATCACCGCGACAGTAAGCACGGACTGAAGGGAAGAGATTCGAAGGCTGAGGTCTGGAGCGCTCAAGCGTTCAGACGTGAGATAGAGAGCCAGAGAAAGAGATTCTGAGGAGCAGTCAGCAAGAGAGGGCCTTACTTCAAGTGAAGGCAGTATTTCAAGGAGAAGTCAACTAAGACAAATGTAGCCGATAGATCGAATAAGATCCTAGCAGAGAAATTAACTTAGGATTTAGCAACAGAGAGGTCACTGGTGATCTTGGGCAGTTTCAGTTCAAGTGCTAGGTGAAACCTGATTGGAGTGCATTCCTGAGAGGACGGGCACCCACTAGGATGCCTATCAAATTATTTTGGGGGCATGGCGCGCCTGGGTGGCTCAGTGGGTTAAAGCCTCTGCCTTCGGCTCAGGTCATGATCCCAGGCTCCTGGGATCGAGCCCTGCATTGGGCTCTCTGCTCAGTGGGGAGCCTGCTTCCTTCTCTCTCTCTGCCTGCCTCTCTGCCTACTTGGGATCTCTGTCTGTCAAATAAATAAATAAAATCTTTAAAAAAATAATGTCTTTTTAAAAAATTATTTTGGGGCACCTGGGTGACTTAATTGTTAAGCATCTGCCTTCATCATGGGTCATGATCCCAGGGTTTTGGGATCAAGCCCCGAGTCGGGCTCCCTGCTCCGCGGGGAGCCTGCTTCTCCCTTTCCCACTCCCTCAGCTGTGTTCCCTCTCTCGCTGTGTCTCTCTCTGTCAAATAAATAAGTAAAATCTTTTTTTAAATTTTTAAAAAATGATTTTTAATGGGAAATAACCAGCATTCGCAAGGATGTGGGAAATCGAAACTTTCCTACATTACTGGGAGGAGTGTAAAATGGTGCAGCAACTGTGGAAAAAACAGTCTGGCAGTTACGCAGAAGGTTAATCGTTAAGTTGATAAGAGATTATAGGACCCAACAATTCCACTACTAAGTATATACCTCAAATCACTGAAAACAGGTACTCAAACAGATAACCGCATGCTGGCGTTTACAGCACAATTCACTATGGCCAAAAAATGGAAGCCATCCTAGTGTCCGTCAGCTGACCAACAAAATGATAACGTCCATGGGGTGGAATGTTGTTTAGCTGTAAAAAGGAACAAAGTAGAACACATGCTGAGGACAGAGAAGAGGCTCGAAACTGCCATCCCGGCCACAGGATGACCAGCTGTGGACCACACCTGGTCCCTGCCCTTGGGTATACAGCCTGCAAGCTAAGAAGGGTTTTTGTATTTTTATATGGTTGAAAAAAAAAATCAGAAGAATTGCTTGCAACAGCCACAAATTCTCTGCAATTCAAATAGCGCCCGTAACTAAAATGTTATTAGGAAGCGGCCACACCCCTCGATGTCCTTGTGTCTGGCTGCGACCGCGGAGTTGAATGGTTGCAGTAGGCATGGGTCGCCTGGGAAGTTTAAGATATTTACCAGCGGAGGAGTTATCCAGCCTCCGGTCTAGACCCTTGCTACTCAAAGTGTGTGGCTCCACGGCCCAGAAGCACACGCATTACCCGAGAAGTTGTCACAAATGCAAACTCCAAATCTGTGTTCTGCCAAGAACCCCAGGTGACTCGCGTGCGCCCTGAGAGCCTCTGCTCTAGGAGAATGGGAGCGAGGCCGGATGAGAAGGACGGAGGGCTAGTGCTGGGGGCAGCCGAGGCAGTGAGCGGCAGGAGAGTGAGAATAGGCTAACGTCAAGGTCAGAGGTATGGCGAGGGATCGAGTGAGAGGTCACGATCACCGGAGGAGAGGAGGCAAGCGACTGGGGGCATCCACATGCATGTTGCACTCCCTGAGACCTGGGAGGGCAGTGGTGTCCCAGAGAGGGCCAGCGAGGCAGGAGCTAAGTCGGCAAGGAATGGGAGGGAGAGACTCAGGAACCGCAACAAAAGAAAACACAGCCCCAACCCCCTCCAAGGGTCTCTTTGTTTCCACTCCTACAGCTGCCCTCACAGGCTCTCCACACAGCCTCCGGACAGGATCTCTCTAACACACCTCCCTGAGCACCGCTTACCTTCCAAAGCTTTCAGTGGCTTCCATTTGCTTTCAACTGTTATTTTGAAACCATTCTGAGGAACCTTTTTGGCTGGGCCAAAGTGCTTCAGGAGTTCCTCAAAACAAGAAGTGCCCAGGCCAAACAATGAAGATGCAAACTGCCCCAAGGAGCCCGTTCCTGTATGTTGGCTGGTCGATGTATTAGACCCCATTCATTCATTCTTCAGATGTTTACTGAGCACCTTCTGTGAGGCACGAGTCTGGGCTCAGGGAAGATAGCTGCGAACAAAATACAAGACCTCATGGGATTTTCATTCTAGGGAGGGAGGCAGACAAGAAAAAAAGAAAACATATGCCAGCAAGATATGTTCTATGGAGAAGACAAAGCAGGAGTAGGGGCAGGGAATGCTGGGTCAGGGAGCAGAGGCTGCCATTGTAGACAGACCAGTGGTTAGGGAAAGCCTCACTGGGAAGGCGACATGCGAATCAAGCTTTAGAGAGACTGACGGAAGAAGCTTCCAGAGAAAGGGCACAGCAAGTGCAAAGTCCCCTGAGATAGGATTGTCACTGGCCAGCACGGCTGAAGCAGAGTGAACTGAAGGCAAGAGTGGCTGGAGAAGTCAGAGGTAAGGATGGGAGGGTCTGATAGTGTGTGCCCCTTGCAGGCCACTGTA
>NC_081575.1:29787706-29799457 GCF_022355385.1 Mustela nigripes
GGGGGGCTCAGTCATTAAGCGTCTGCATTGGCTCAGGTCATGATCCCAGGGTCGTGGGATTGAGCCCTGCATCAGGCTCCCTGCTCAGTGAGGAGCCTGCTTCTCCTTCTCTCCATCTGCCCCCGCTCCCCCTGCTTGTACTATCTCTCTCTCTGTCAAATAAATGAGTAAGGAATCTTAAAAAAAAAAAAAAAAAGGAGAAGGAGAAGAAGTAGTAGTAGTAGAAGTAGAGGTCAAAGTCGAAGTTGAAGTCACAGCTTGTGGGCCTCCAGGATCAAGCTCAGCCGGCAGGCCCGGGATACTGGGTCAGGGTCCGACACCTTTGCAAACACAGTGTTCCCTCTTCCTGGAAAGCCATCCTCACTCCCTTTCTCTGTCCCTTCCCATTCCTTCATCAGGATTTCCGTCAGGCAGCCACTTCTCTGAAGACCTTTTCCCTGACCTTCTCCTGCCCGGGCTGGGGAAAGGGGTACTCTGTGCTCTCCCGGGATCCCATTCACCGCTCCCAGCACATGGGCCACCCTGGGCTGCAAACGACAGTACCGTCCATCCCGCTACTGCACACGGTACGGGCATGCGACTTGTCCAGCGAGTGCACACATCTGTTCCGCATCCTCTCCGCTTCCTCCAGAGGCCTTCACCCCCTGCACGAGGGCCGGGGTGCCTCATTTCCTGCACTCCACCCCACCTGCCATGCACCCCCTCGCTCTCATCCATCCCCATCACCGGCTCCCTCTTGTATGTGCCTGGGGCTGCTTTTATCATAGGAAGACAGGGGTGGGGCTTATGCAAATGATATGAATATCTGAGGTGTCATGAAAATGAAAATATTCAGGGAGCGCCTTGGTGGCTCAGTCGGTTGAGTGGCCGAGTGGCCGAGTGGCCGACTCCTGGTTTCGGCTCAGGTCACGACCTTGGGGTCATGGGATCGAGCTCCGGGGCCGGGCTCCACGCTCAGCAGGAGAGTCTGCTTGAGATTCTCTCTTTCCCTCCCCTTCTGTCCCTCCCCCTGCTCCTGCACACTAGCTCCCCCCTCTCTCAAATAAATAAATAAATCTTAAAGGAAGGAAAAAAAAAGAAAATATCCAGATATTTCCCCAAAGAAACAATGGAGGGAGAACTCAGCATCTTAGAAAAATTACCTACGGGAACGAAATAGCCGATGGGGTGGCTGGGGCCGACTGGGATGGCAGAAAAGTCGTCTGTGAACCGTTTCATCTACAGCTTTGTCTGTAGACCCAGGTCGATATGTTTTGAACTTTACATTGAAACAGAACACCCACACAGAAAAGTGCACAGACCCAGAGGGTACAGCTAGATGAACCATCACAAAAGCAAACACACCCACGGATACAGCACCCAGAGCGAGGAACGGAATATGACCAGCGCCCCCCACCCTGCAAGGGATCACCACTACCCTGACTTCTCATGGCACAGGGTCCGTTCTCCTGGCTTGTGTCTTTCCGTAAATGGAATCATACAGCACTCGTGCTTTTGTCTGGCTTCCTTTGTACCACGTGCTTGTGGATGTTTATGAGATCAGCGCCGCCACCCTGGGTCGCTGGGAGTTTGTTGTCATTGCTGGAGAGGAAAGGGTGGCAAATGTTTTAGTGTCTTTTTTTTTTTTTTAAAGATTTTATTTATTTATTTGACAGAGAGATCACAAGTAGGCAGAGAGGCAGGCAGAGGGAGAAGCAGGCTCCCCGCCAAGCAGAGAGCCCGATGCGGGACTCGATCTCAGGACCCTGAGATCATGACCTGAGCCAAAGGTAGCCGCTTAACTAACTGAGCCACCCAGGCGTCCCAAATATTTACAGAACTTAGAAACTTAATTTACAAAAAACATTGTCTCTTCATGTTTTTCATCTTCCCTCCCACTGCAAGAAATGACTGTTCTTTTCAAGGGAAGCTCCTCTCCAATGCCCTTCAGCCTGCCATGTGTTCCCACTATACCTGCACTTCCTTGCAACTTGAATCTCTCTCTTTCCCATCGTCTTCTGCACAGACCTACCAAAAACAACCAGCTCTTGAGCTCACCACCCTAAGGATCCTTCTTCATCTCCTTCTCTTCCCGCGCAAACATCTTAAAAGCATCTCCGTCCCCTCAAGCCCCGCCCCACCTCACTGCTCACTCTCTCCCCTTCTCGCCACCTTCCTCGCCTCCCATCTGTAGGCGCCCACCTTTCACAGGCACCAGGGAGCACCTGAGGGCAAATCCCGGAGCCTCTTCACAGCCCTTGTCCCTTCTGAAACCTGTGGGACCCAGCTCTGCTAGATTCTGGCCCCCGAAACTTGCCTCCCGCACTCTGGTGACATGCTGGATCTTTGGCTACAGCGCTCTCCTCCCCAAGTGCCCGTGTCCTCATCCCACCTGTATTCACCTGCTACGGCTACCCTAACAACACGCCAGACTGGGTGCCGCAAACGACCGAAACGTCTCATGGTTCTGGAGGCTAGAAGGCCACAGCCAAGGCATCAGCGGGTCTGGTTTCTCCTGAGGCCTGACTGGCTTGCAGAGGGCCGGCCACCTTCCACTGTGTTCTCACATGGTCTCTGAACGTCCCTGCTGTCTTCCTGTGTGTCCTACTCTCTTCTGATAAGGACACCAGGCAGATTGGACTAGGGTCCACAGGAGCAAGCCTCATCTTAACTAATTCACCTCTGTTAAGGCCCTGCCTCCAAAGAGTCACATTCTCAGGGACGGGGCTAGGGCTCCCACATACAAATTATAGGGGAACTCAAGTCAGCCCATAACACGACTGCCCCCCTTCTAAGGCTGGATTCAAATGCTATCTCCTCCCCTAGCTGGCAATCGACACTCCTTCAACATTCTTGTAATAGTTTATTTGGTTCCTAGCACTGTCTGCCCTGTTACAACACAAGGGAATGAAATTAATCACGGTTGCCGTGTATGGAGCCGGACGGTGGTAATGGACCAGGTGGATATGAACGCAGGACTTCATAGGTGCTTGACATGTCTGAGTGGTGACTGCGAAGCCTGCCAGAGCACTGGGAGTTAAGCAGTAGTGTTTATCCCCATTTTCTGGAAGAGAGAACTGAGGCATGGACAGGCTGAGCAATGGATCCAAGGTCACGTGGCTTGTGCGTTGCGCTGTTGGTATTTGAACTGCGGGCATCCTAGCTTCAGAGTCGGCCAGCCTTCACTTAGTGCCCTTTTCAGTTCAACAGACACCCGGGCCTACCATGTGTTAGGCTTGGGTCTTGGTGCTGGGGGTACGGGAGCAAACAAATCTGGCAAAATAAAAAAAAAAAAAAAACACAAAACACCCTGCCCTCATGGAGGCTCGTGGTAATGGGACAGTTCTGTATTTTATCATGGTAGTAGTTCCGCAAGTTACACATGGGATAAAACTATATAGAACCAGACATACACACACACAGACAAGTGCATATATAACTGGTGAATTCTGAATAAGCTCTTTGGATTGTTCCAATGTCAATTTCCAATGTCAATTCTCCTGTCAATTTACATTAGTGAAGAAAGACACGGACCCTCCAGCAGGCTGAGTGGAAGGTGCACAGGACTTCTCTGTAGGTTTGGGGGAGTTCTCATGAACCCCTAATTATTTCAAAATAAAAAGTTTAAAAAAGGGGTGCCTGGGTGGCTCAGTGAGTTAAGCCTCTGCCTTCGGCTCAGGTCATGATCCCAGCGTCCTGGGATCGAGTCCCGGGATCGAGTCCTGCATCGGGCTCGCTGCTTAGGGAGGAGCCTGCTTCCTCCTCTCTCTCTGCCTGCCTCTCTGCCTACTTGTGATCTTTGTCTGTCAAATAAATAAATAAAATATTTAAAAAAAAGTTAAAAAAAACCTCTCTGCCCCCACTGAGATTCATTCCAACGTGGAATTAGATGACCAATAAGTGATATGACAGGCAGGAAGGTGCTAAGTATTACCGAGAAAAGCAGGGAGTCGGGCTATAGAATGTTGGGGGTAAGTGGTCTCTCTTAACCGGAGACATCTAAGCCTTGACTTGCAGAACATGAGGAGACCAGCCACAGGCTACCTGGGGAAATGGGAGTCCTGGGCAGGGAGAACACCTAGGACTAAGGCTGTGAAGAGAACTGTGTCTGGAGTGTGTAGGGAAGGGCAAGGAGGTCCGTGAGGCTTTAGCAAACTAAGTGAGCGTTAGAATAGCAGGAGGTTGGGTCGGAGAGGTAAGGTAGTCCAACCAACTGGGTAGGGCTTTTCAGGCCATGGCAAATTTTTTTTTAAAAAGATTTTATTTATTACTTATTTGACAGATGCAGCAAGAGAGGGAACACAAGCAGGGGGAGTGGGAGGGGGAGAAGCAGGCTTCCCACTGCATGGGGAGCCTGATATGGGGCTCGATCCCAGGACCCCAGGATCATGACCTGAGCCGAAGGCAGATGCTTAACCAACTGAGCCACCCAGGTGCCCCTCCTGTACTGTCTTTTATTAGGAGAGGAATAGGGAGCCACTGGAGAGTGTTGAGCAGAGGACTGATGTGATCTGCCTAAGGACTTGAAAAGGTCACTCCAGCTGCTGTAGGAAGCCAGAACAGAAGAAGGGAGACCAGCGAACAGAAGAAGGGAGACCAGCGAGGAGCCTTAAAATTATGTAGGTGACAGCGGGTGGTTTGGACCCGTGCAGAGGTGATGAGAAGTCCTTGGTTCTGGATACACCTCCAAGTCAAGCTGACCAGATTTGCTGACAAACCCAATGTGGGATGTGAGAGAGAAGAGTGGAAGATAAACTGTAGCCCAAGCCACAGGAAGAATGGAGGTGCCATTGTTTTAAATGGGGGACTTTGAGGGACCTTGTTGGGTGGGTGGGGGGAGGAAGATCAGGAGGGCTGTTGGGGACATATTAAGTTTAAGGCATCTAACTGGATATTGGACATGTAATTGACATCTAACTGGATGTTGGGAAGGTAGCAAGAGTTCAAGGAAGGTCCAAGCTGGAGATATATGTTTGGGTATCATAAACCAAGAGAATTTAGAGCCTTGATATTGGATGAAATTGTCAAAGGAGGGAGTGTATATAGAAAAGAGAAGAAGTCCACAACTGAACATTGGGGCTCACTAATGTCAAAAAGGATTTGAGATAAGGAAGAATCAGCAAAAGAAACAGAATGGGTAGCATGCAAGGAAGAAGGAAATCCAGGTAGAATGAAGAGCGCCCCTATAAAGCTGTAAGAATTAAAAAGACTATTTACCCTCCCTGGTACCTGCTCTACCTGCTCCCGGTGGCCCTGAGGGGACACAGGCTGAAGAGTAGGAGTCAGAGGGGGGGACTGGAGGCGAGCTGGAGGGGGAGCGGAGGGGAGCAGAGGAGGAGCTAGTGTGCCGGTTGAAATGTCAGAGAGAGATCACAAGTAGGCAGAGAGGCAGGCACAGAGAGAGAAGAAAGCAGGCTCCCCACTGATCAGAGAGCCCGATGCAGGGCTCGATCCCAGGACCCTGGAATCATGACCTAAGCTGAAGGCAGAGGCTTTAACCCACTGAGCCACCCAGGAGCCCCAAAATTGATTAAATTTATTTTAAAAGTCTTCTTAACATACTTCTCCTATGGGTCTAATAACTATAGTTGATCCTTGAACAATGCAGGGATTAGAGAGGTCAACCTAGCGCAGTGGAAAATCTGCATGTAACTTTTTGACTCCCTCAAAACTTAATAGCCTACTGCTGACCAGAAGCCTTACTGATAATGTAAACAATCGGTTAACACATATTCTATACATTATACATATTATATACTGCATCCTTAAAACAAAGTAAGCTAGAGAAAAGGTTATTAAGAAAATCATAAGGGGGCTCATGGGTGGCTTAGTCGGTTTGATTTCCACATAGGTCATGATCTCAGGATCGTTAGATCAAGCCCTGTGATGGGCTCTGCACTGGGCCTGGAGCCTGCTTAAGATTCTCCCTCTCTCTTGGGTGGCTCAGTGGGTTAAGGCCTCTGCTTTCGGCTCAGGTCATGATCCCAGGGTCCTGGGATCGAGCCCCGCATCGGGCTCTCTGCTCTGCAGGGAGCCTGCTTCCTCCTCTCTCTCTCTCTCTGCCTGCCTCTCTGCCTACTTGTGATCTCTGTCTGTCAAATAAATAAATGAAATCTTTAAAAAAAATAAAAAAATTTTTTTAAAAAGGAAATCATAAGGAAAACACATTTATAGTTCTGTACTGTATTATTAGAAAATATCCACCTATAAGTGGACCCATGAAGTTCAAAACCATATTGTTCAAGGGTCTACTGTACTGTAATTCCAAAGAAGTGATGAGTTTATAAATGATATTTCAAGAGGCCTCCATCAACTGCAATGTAATATGAAACCACCTTTGATTTCCACTGGTGACAAAGTCTCAGGTAATGTTAATGCCACTACAGTTTGCTGCCTACCTTTGTAAATAAAGGGTTAGATTTCAGACAGTTTGATAATAACGAATTTGTGATTTTTGTTTTCCCATTCAAGTTCATGTATTCTGTGAATTCTACCCATGGACCATTTGTGGACCCCAGGTTAAAAACCCTCACCTTAATCTACTGGTACAAAACCGCTTGAGGTGACTGCAAATGCACAGAGAGGTTTTTGTTTTTTAAATGTGGAGAAAAAAAACCACGAACACGGGGATCATTAACATCCAAAACGTATGCCATTAGTTCCCATATATTTTGCAAAGTGGGTTAAAAGCCTGGCATTCCTAGCAGCCAAGTTAAAGGTTGTCCCGAACTTTCTCCGCTCAGACCTCGATTAGCAACCTCTTGCCTGGGCTTACCGGACCCTCCTAGGGCAGCCCCCGCTGCCGTCTTTTGCTTCCTCCATCATCACCATCCCTTCCCGTCCAGCGCGGCCCGGCCAGATCAAGACAGGGCCGAGATGCGTGCTGCCGGGCCAACCTGCGGAGGTTAGCCCTCCGGTCTCTCCCTCCCAAGCCCGGGACCAGAGGACCTTGTACTCGGACGTGACGTCTCCCCCGCCTGCCCTGGACATTAGCCCCGCCCACTCTGCTCCCTCCGCCTTCGGGAAGGGCTCCCCCTGTGGCATCTACCACGGGCTGCGGGCCTCACCCACGAAGCACGGTGTCCTTAGCACACTGACAGGCTCCCGAGGAACGCACTTACGGAAGTGTTGCAAAGGGAATCCCTTTTCTCATCCACAGACCCGGTTTGCCAAATTCCCACGGTAGCGCGGACGAACGCGGGGGCGGAGCGGGGGATTTGAGCCTCGCTCTGGCTTCTAAGCTCCGCCCTCCGCTGCGTCTTCTAAATACGTCCTTCCGGCCGTTTCTTCCTTTCTCTTTTTCGCCGCCATCCTGCTGTGTGCTGCGCGCTGTTAATTGACCATGGTAAGTTCATCCGTTCCCATCGGCTCTGGGGTGGGTTCCCGAAACCTGAGGTCTCTGCGAGCTCGCCGGCGCCGCACTCTACATCGAGGTGCGGGGGCCCTTTTAAGCCCTTTTTCCAGGGAAGGTCGAGTACGGCCCACCGCTCCAGCCCGCGGGCCTGGCGGGAAGCTAGCAAGGGATTGGAGAGGGGCTGGCTACTCTGGCGATGCGAGGGCCGAGGGGTGGTGCTTTGTGCGCCGCCCCGGCTAGCAGGGCTTCCCACTGGCCTTCGCCCTTCTGGAGCGAACTGTGGTTCTGGGGTGGGGAGGGGTGTCCACTCCAGAAATCGTGGCCAGACAGTGGGGTGCCCGCCGCATGTGCCAGGCATCGAGAAGGGAATGGGGTCTGCTGGTTTTTTGGAAGTTTTTTAAGGTGGCGCCCAGGATCATACCACGTTAGGAGCTTACGGGATTTGTTAGTGCTTTGTTCATGGACTTAGCATCTCCCCGTGGAAGCACCTGGAAGGGGTGCCGCGGTGTGGATCTGCGTGCTATTCGGGCGTTCTTAGTAAAATGCCCGCTGCGGACAATTGTGGTCGTGGGTTTTACCTGTGATCGTTTTCTGAGAAATTAAAATTGCTGTATGTTTCGGGGTATGGAGAGGGATCGGTATCTGGTTTTTTTTAGTTGGTAGGAAATTTACAGCTGCTCTAGTGAGCTGGGAGACAAGGATGTAGTCTTTGCCTTCTTTATAATGGCCCCCTGTTACGCAAGGTGCAAGGGTGTGTTGGACCACGTTAGCCAGACTTGAGACTACCACTCCTGCCATTTCCGGATTGTACGGCAAACGGAGGAGTGGGAGTGGACGAGGTTGGACTTGGATGACCCAAGCTCTTAAAGGCAAAAAATGAAATGAGAAATTGGGAAAGTCGTCCTTGAAAATATATTTTAATAGAGTAGAATTAATGCCAAAATGATAAGGGGCGGGAGACGCTTGGGTGGCTCAGTCGTTTAAGCGGTCCACTCCTGATTTCGGCTCCGGTCGTGATCTCAGGGTCCTGGGGTCCAGGCCTGCATCTGGCTCCGCCCTCAGCGAGGAATCGGCTCTGCCTGGGCACTGACTCCTCCTGCTCCGCCCCTCGCTCTGGCGCATGCGCTCTCCGTGTGGTTAGCTATCCCTGTTTAACATTGTGCACTGAAACTCCTTGACTTGCAAGCGCTAGATTGTTCTGGTTGACAAAAAGCTGTGCTCTTTTGAGAAAACCAAGTTCTCCAGCCATCCCCAATGGTCCTCTGGGTCCTGGGGTGACAGCAGGGACAACTGGAAGTTATCCTAGCCTTGGAGCATGCATGATCTAGGTTTGGATCCCAGCTCTGTGCGTTAATACTCTGATTTGGGGTGGGTTACTTGCTTTCCTGACTTTTATTGCTGATTTTTACTCGAACGGTGGGGATTATGGTATCTGCCTCCAGAAGTTGTGAGGAACAAAGCAAAGGAAGGATGAGTTTAGCATTGAGAACGTTGGTTTTGGTATAGGTGAAGCATTCAGATGTTTGTGGATTGAGGGCGTCTGACTTTGAATCAGTGGAGCAAGCTCTTGGTGTTGCTGTCTAAATTGATTACATTTCCTTCCCAGTCTTCTCACAAGACTTTCAGGATCAAGCGATTCCTGGCCAAGAAACAAAAGCAGAATCGTCCCATTCCCCAGTGGATTCGGATGAAAACTGGTAATAAAATCAGGTAAGGACCCCCACAACCACCTGCTTGTTTTTGTGGTTGCTGTTGTATTTTATTTTATGTTTAGGTAATTAGGTTTTTGGTGGGCAGCAAAGCAAGGTTTATTGAGTGATAGCAAAGTGATAGTACAAAGCTCCTGAGGAGGGAGGGGACCCGAGAGGGTTGCCCTATGGTCGTTTTTACAAAGTGCTTCCTCCATGTTTCTGTACGGCAGCCCGGGCCACAGCTGGGATTCTGGGTAGACATGCCAGTATTTGTTAATTTCCTGTTGTTTTCAGTCTGTGCCAGAAGGTAAGGTGGAAGGCTGTCCTCCTTACTCATCACAGTGGGGAAGACCATGTTGCTCACTCAGTCCATCTTGAGGTGTTTATCTTTTTGAAAGATTGGGTGATTGCTCTCCACTGCAGAAGAAGTTGAATTGATGGTTTTGGGGAAAAAACATTATTCAAATGGCTACAGAGGGCCTCCAGGGTCACCTAGGCTAACAGGCAAAGCTAAACCTAAAACTCAGGTCTCCGGTGCACCTTTCAGTCTCACTGCTCTCTGGGGGGCCAGGTGTACCTTTAGACAGGTCTCCAAAAGAAGAAAAATAAGCATCAAAAATTGGTGGTATTTGCTCAAGGGCTTGCATCCAGTGACAAGCCCCTGTGAGTTAAACACCTTCCAGAACTTGGATTGGTTTAAAATGAAGTAGTAGATTTTTCTGGCTTTCCCAAATAAGTGAGCCCAAAAGACCACAAAGGAAGAGGAAGCAAATACTGTTACCAAAATTTTTATTTGAAAAGCCTTTTTGTTTAAGCTGAGACCATAGAGCGGGCCTAGCCATTGGGTCCCTTTCGCAAGGTAGACTTCGAAGCTGAGGAATGCCAAGATCGTGACTCCAGTATGGACTCTGATTTGATTAAATTACAAGTCTAAGTGGGAATAGTTTGCTGGTTTGAAGACCAAGATGTGAATGTGGGGGCCTGTTTCCTTAATTCTTCTAGCTGGTTACAAAGACAAGTGAAAATCATACTCTTGCACCTTCTAGGCCAGTTAGTTGCTGCCTTTAGTTACTGTATACCGAACACCGGCCTCCATCATTTATATTTATATTAATAGATTAGAACTGCAGCTGGATTGTAAAACCCCTGGTGTTGCCATCAGAATGATGCTGAGAAAACCATTCGCTTGGCCAAATGGTTACTTTGGCAGCTCAGCCCTTGTATGCACATGATGGGTTTCTGTTGAGAATCTCAGCCATCCATAGTAAAGCCCTTTGATTTATTTAAAGATTTATTTATTTGGCATCGAGAGAGGGAACACAAGCAGGGGCAGAAGGAGAGGGAGAAGCAGGCTCCCTGCTAAGCAGGGAGCCTGGTGTGGGGCTCGATCCCAGGATCCCAGTATCATGACCCAAGCCAAAGGCGTATGCTTAACGACTGAGCCACCCTGACACTCTGTAAAGCCCCTTTTTAATGTGTTGGCGTGAACATGGGTTTCTCTGTCATACGCCCATCTGGTGGTGGGACCTGCTGTTCTTGGGTGTTGTGCAGTATGAAAAAAATGTGTGGTTAAAAGTGTACAACTCAGCCCCAAGGAACTGGCAACAGTTGAATGATCTTTCTGTTAAAGTCAGCTGTCTTACAGCTTTTTAAAAGTGTTTTGAGGGGCACCTGGGTGGCTCAGTGGGTTAGGCCTCTGCCTTCGGCTCGGGTCACAATGTCGGGGTCCTAGGATCGAGCCCCGCATCGGGCTCTCTGCTCAGCCAGGAGCTTGCTTCTCCCTCTCTGCCTGCCTCTCTGTCAAATAAATAAATACAATCTTTTTTTTAAAGGTGTATTAAAAGCAGGTTGCAATTACAGTGCTTCCTTTTGTGGACGTACTGACATTATCCTGCTGAAAGAAAATCTGTGTCAGTCCTGTTTGATTTTGCCTTCATGAGGGTAAAGTCGTGACCGAGTGACACGGACAATTCTGAGGTAGCCTTAGCCCTGCAGATCTCTTGCTTTGATACTGAAATGATCGAGGGTGTTGTTGACCTTTCATAAAAATGAATGTGGGGGCTTTTACTTGTGGGTGACCCATGGGTAGAAATGTTGCTTTGGATGAAGTTGGGGAGTGTTCGAAAGAAATGTGTCTGGGTCTAGCCCCCGGGGTATGAATCCAAAGTAGGTGGGGGTATTCTTGGGAGGGGCAAGAGCTTCCCCACTGGTCCAGTCTCCCTTTAAGAACCAGTGTGTTTTCCTAGCCTGGAATCCTTTCGAGAGGTAAAGATTTGAATTGATGAGTTCTTAAACACATCTAGCAAATCACTGTTGACTCTCCAGAGAGAGCGCCAAACCTGTTAAAGGAAGGGAAAAGGGACCCGTCGGCTTTGAGGATTTTATGGTACTGACAAGGCAGGGTTTGTGGTGAATGGGGGCAGCGGAATTGAGGTCAGACTGCCCTCGTAACCAGCAGTGTCTTTCTGTGCAGGTACAACTCCAAGAGGAGGCACTGGAGGAGAACCAAGCTGGGTCTCTAAGGCGTCCCACATCATGCGATGACACACCTAATTGGCACCACGTATTTAATTAAGCTACTTGAGGATCATGTGTTCTATTCCATCACCCTGTAAACACCTTTCTGCCTGGCCAATAGATACCATTTATCAGCGAAAGATTTTTCTGTTACTATAGCTCTGCACTAGTGGGTTGGTTTGGTAATAAACGTGAGGCCTTTGAGCTGTA
>NC_081575.1:29804457-29815099 GCF_022355385.1 Mustela nigripes
GGTGGCTCAGTGCGTTAAAGCCTCTGCCTTCAGCTCAGGTCATGATCTCAGGGTCCTGGGATCGAGCCCCGCATTGGGCTTTCTGCTCAGCGGAGAGCCTGCTTCCTCTCTCTCTCTGCCTGCCTCTCTGCCTACTTGTGATCAATATCTCTCTGTCAAATAAATAAATAAAATCTTTAAAAAAAATAGGTAAAGGGAACGCTAACTGGGTTCCGCACAGCTGGTTAAATATGGCAATGGCAACCACATGGAACGGAAAAGATCTGGTCCTCTCAGTTCTGAGAAAGTGCTCTGACATCCAGTTCTGCAGAGACAAATAGCAAAAGCACATAATTTCATGAGCAAAGGCCCCTTTAAGACAAACCTCTGACAAACCAAAGTTTATATTAACAATGATCAAACTACTGCTTTAGTAACATTTTAAGCTTGAGATTTTATTTTTCTCATGCCTACTGGAGGTCTCTGGTTCAGAGGTACATATGCTTTAAACTAGCCTGATTTACAAGTCCCTGCGGCATCTTTACTCCAAGGACATTCGGACAAAGGTTTTATAGTGTTATGATCGTTCCATCTTCTGAGAGTTTTTGATCTGGAACATGTGTTTTTGTATTTCTGCCACTTGCTACAGGTGCTAAGCTCACTTCATTAGAAGGGATAAAACCATTCTGTGCAGACTCAGAATTAAGTTCTGTTTATGTTAATGATTCGAGGCTCTCAGTATTAGGAACCGCTTTAGGAATCTGCTGCAGCACTCTGTTACCTTCAATAATGTCATCCTCATCACTGTCCCCATCCTCGGGCTCAAAGCTCGGTTCTGCCTGCCAGGGTAGCCCAGGAGGCTGTTCTTGTGGATGGGCCAGAGCTGCCGAAGTCTGACTGTTCTGAACAACAGTATTCCTCTCATTTGCGGATCTCACGGGTATGACGAGGTTGTGGCTGTTGGCAATCATCATGTCTGTTACTTGATCAAGACTCTAGCCTGAAACTTCTATGCTGTTAACTTCTTTTTTTTTTTAAGATTTTATTTATTTGCCAGAGATAGAGAGAGAGAGTACACACAAGCAGGCAGAGAGGCAGGCAGAGGCAGCGATGAGAGAAGCAGGCTCCCCGCCGAGCAAGGAGCCCGACGTGTGACTCGATCCCAGGACCCTGGAATCATGACCTGAGCCGAAGGCAGCGGCTCAACCAACTGAGCCACCCAGGCGTCCCTATGCTGTTAACTTCTAAAACTTCATCATTAACAGCTAATAGTCTTTTTTTTTTAAGATTTTATTTATTTATTTGATAGACCAAGATCACAAGTAGGCAGAGAGGCAGGCTCCCTGCTGAGCAGAGAGCCCGATGTGGGGCTCGATCCCAAGATCCTGAGATCATGACCTGAGCCGAAGGCAGAGGCTTAACCCTCTGAGCCACCCAGGTGCCCAACAGCTAATAGTCTTGTGCTTTGAGCCAGATGTAGTCTGGATATTAAAGATCCCTGGGACCTTCTCTAAGCCATGCCATGCGACCGTGACACTGGAGCCATCCAGATGTAGAGTCCCAAGGGCTTCTCAGTGCCCTGTTTGTAAAGACGAACCCTACAATGTGTTTCTTGGAGAATATCCACACCTGTAATAGAAGACACAGGTCTGAAGTCTTGGGGCATACCAATGACTATATGTGGTTTTTTTCTGTGGTTGTCAGGATACAGTAGATTGGTTAAAACATTATTCATCAGGACGCCTGGGTGGCTCAGTTGGTTAAGCAGCTGCCTTTGGCCTGGGCCCTGATCTCAGGGTCCTGGGATCAAGTCCCACACCGGGCTCCTTGCTCAGCAGGGAGCCTGCTTCTCCCTCTGCCTGCTGTCCCCCGCGCTTGTGTGCATGCTCTCTTTCTGACAAATACATAAATAAAATCGTAAAAAACAAAAACCACATTATTCTTTATTAGTTTGCCTGTGTCAAAGGCACTGTAGTCTGCTTCTTAATATTTTTGTATAAAAATCCTGAGCAGTGAATTGGCCATTGAGACAGTTTTGTGATAATTATCATCATTATTTCTAGGTAATAAGTCTCCATGGATGTCTGCGCAGCCTACTAAAACGTCAACATTGGGTATCTTTTTTTTCCAAAAGAGTTTAAGACTTTATTTATTCATTTATTTATTTGTCAGAGAGAGAGAGAGAGAACTCAAGTGCACAAGCAGGCAGAGCAGCAGGCAGAGGTGGAGAGAGAAGCAGGCTCCCTGCCAAGCAAGGAGCCTGATGAGGGACTCGATCCCAGGACCCTGGGATCATGACCTGAGCCGAAGGCAGCAGCTTAACCAACTGAGCCACCCAGGCATCCCTAACATTGGGTATCTTATGAAAATGTTGCAGTAACCTGTAAAACTCAAATTCTCCAGGTGGTTTTTTTTTTTTTATCTTTCCAGTGAAAACTGATGAAATTCAGCTCCAGACTTGCCCTTCACCTCCATGGAGCCCAGGCAGCCGCTGCCCGGCCCTAGCCGGTGGCAGTGGTTCATGCTGAGGCCTGGCCACCCCTTGTGACCGCAGAGAGCAGGGAGCGAGTGTGCGGCTGGTGGGCTGGGGACATGTCACCCCACGTGCCGGGACCGAGGGGTGGACTAATGCCAGTCTTTTTTTTTTTTAGATTTTATTTATTTATTTGACATAGACAGCGAGAGAGGGAACAGAAGCAGAGGGAGTCAGAGAGGGAGAAGCAGGCTTCCCGCCGAGCAGGGAGCCCGACGCAGGGCTCAATTCCAGGACCCCGGGATCATGACTCCAGCCAAAGGCAGATGCCCCACAACTGGGCCACCCAGGCGCACCTACGGGTCTTCAAAGCAAGTAGGAATCCTCTGAATGGGGGGTTATCAAACTGGTCTGTCTGGTCTTGCAGAGCCTGTGAACTAAATTTCTGCATCTTTAAATGGTTGAGAGAAATCCAAAGACCATTTTGGCATTTACTAGATCTAGATTTACTGGGCGTTTATGTGTCAAGCACTGTTCTAGGTACCTGGGAGAAGCTGGTAGATAGAGCCCTGTATGTCAGGCTGGTAACAGACCACTACGGAAGCCAGAACAAACATCTGGGAAAGGTGGGAAGGGAAACAAAGTTTCCTAATTATGTGTGGAATGAAGGTGAAACTATAGCAAAGAGAAAGTGGGGAATCAAGTTTGGGGGCAATCCTATATCTGGTTTGTAGGGACCCCATAGTGGAGGCAACAAGTGGTAGGCATGGCATGGCACAGGGCTCCCCAGCCTAGCACCCCGTTAGCAGGCTCTGATGACCATAACCCTTAAGGACCAGTGATGACCAGAAATTGGAAGAGTGAGCTACAGTATACCAACTCACCAACCTAGGAACCTGGGAGCTGTGGCTGTGTGGATGGCAGTAAGCGTCAGCCTGCGACAAGTGTCCACAGGGCCAAAGTGGAGGGTCTTGGTCTGATCAGCAGTCGTGCATGTGATGTTTTGGAATATTAAAAATACCTTCGCCTCAGGGTGCCTGGGTGGCGCAGTGGGTTAAAGCCTCTGCCTTCGGCTCAGGTCATGATTCCAGGGTCCTGGGATCGAGTCCCGCATCAGCGCTCTCTGCTCAGCAGGGAGCCTGCTTCCTCCTCTCTCTGCCTGCCTCTCTGCAAACTTGTGATCTCTGTCTGTCAAATAAATAAATAAAATCTTTAAAAAAAAAATACCTTCGCCTCACTCTTCCGAGGAGGCTGGGACAGGGCGAAGTTGGCACTGATGCGGAGGGAGCTTCCCTACGGACCTTACGTAGCTAGTGTTGGAAATGAGAGGGGGAAACGGTGTGGACAGGAGGGTGGGCTTCTTGTGCAAAACGGGTTCCTGTTGAGCCTGGGAGGTGGCTCTGGTTCCTGCAGCCTCTCCCTAGCTCGTCCACCTGCCCGTGTTCCATTTCCCAGATGGGAGGGATGAGATCGGCTCCTGAGGAGGCATACTGGGAGCTTGAGACATTTAAGATCCACACTGACAAACTGCAAGAGGTAGGGCGCTCGAATTTTGTGGGGTTGACCCAGCGTTGCTGCTGCCTACCCCTCCCCGGAGCTGGGATCCGAACCCTGCCCTCCTTTGCTGGCTGTAAGCCTCAAGAAAACAAGAGGGCTGGGGAGTGAGCAGAATTGAAGTTTCCGGGTGCATGCGTCCCCCCGCCGATGTGAGTGACAGCGCTGGGTAAAGCTAAGGAAAAGAGCCCGTTAGTGAGGGGTCAGATGGTCAAGGGAGAAGTCAGGTCGGGGCTCGGTGTCCGCCTCTAGATCGATGCCACTTCCCTTCCAGTTCCAGGATTCTGATTTGGAGTACGTGAACCCCTCAAGGGCAACATGGGAGTGACAGTCCTGGGTCCTGCACCCAGCTCCCTCCCTGGGTCAGCTGTGCAAACTTGATCTCCTAAGAGCCTTACCCAGGGGCGCCTGGGTGGCTCAGTGAAGTGTCTTCCCTGGGCTCGGGTCATGATCTCAGGGTCTGGGATCGAGTCCCGCATCGGGCTCCCTGCTTGGCGGGAAGCCTGCTTCTCCCTCTCCTGCTTCCCCCTCTTGTATTCCCCCTCTCACCGTCTCTCTCTCTCTCTCTCTCTCTCTCTCTCTCTCTCTCTCTGTCAAATAAATAAATAAAACCTTTAATAAAATAAAAAAGAGAGAGACTTAGGGGCGCCTGGGTGGCTCAGTGGATTAAGCCGCTGCCTTCGGCTCAGGTCATGATCTCAGTGTCCTGGGATCAAGCCCCACACCAGGCTCTTTGCTCAATGAGGAGCCTGCTTCTTTCTCTCTCTCTCTGCCTGACTCTCTGCCTACTTGTGATCTCTCTCTCTCTCTGTCAAATAAATAAATAAAATCTTTAAAAAAAAAAAAAAAGAGAGAGAGAGAGACTTAGCCAAAATCATTCCTATGTTGGGTTTGTAAGGACTGAAAATGTCTATATAAGATCTGTTGTACCGAGTGTTCTCCCATTGTACCGGTTCGAGAAGGTTCTGCAACTCTTATTCCTGCCAGTCTACCAACTAAAATTTTGAGTGCTAGCTAGCACTCAGTGCTAGCTGCTGTTAGCAGGAATGGCAATGAGAACCAGATTGGACAGAGTGAAATGTTAACTGTTAACACTTCACCGGACCTCTTCTAGGCCAGGGACATGAATGTCCAGCCCCTGCCCGTGCAAAACCCTGAGGAGTGTTTGGGCAGCCAGAGCCCAGTGTGGCCTGAAAGAGTACTGCGGTGAGCACCGCATGCAGCTGTTAATGTGCCTGTGTCCCTCGTCTGTGCAGATCTGGAAAAGAGGGAGGGATGGTGGCAGAACCTCATCTAGGAGAACCGACTGGCCTGACCGAAATAAATGGTTTGACAGTTATTCTTCACTGGGAGCAATTCTGTGGCTTGCAGCCCTCCCTGCCCCTCCCAGGGGACATTTGACAATGTCTGACGTCTTGGCTTACGACAGTGGGAAGGAAGGTGCCACTGACAGGTAGTGGGTAGAGGCCCGGGATGCCGCTAAACATCCTTCCATATGGGGCGCATGGGTGGCTCAGTTGGTGAGGTGTCTGCCTTCAGCTCAGGTCACGGCCTTGGAGTCCTGGGATGGAGCCCCACATCGGGCTCCTTCCCTGGCAGGGAATTGGTTTCTCCCTTTCCATCTGCACCCCCCCCCCCCATGTTTTCTCTCCTCTCTCTCTCTCTCTAATAAATAAATAAAATCTTTAAGACAGAAACATAAAAAACCATCCTTCAATGCACCGGGCATTCCTCCACAAAGAAGCAAAGAATTGTCTGACCCCAAATGTCAATAGTGATGAGTCTGAGAAATCCTGGCTTAGAAGCATGGCAGCCAGCCACAGGTAGCTTTAGGAAACACAGGTACTGCTCAGCACACCACTCCCCTTTCCCACCACTTCACACTCCTTGTGGGGTCAAGTCTTAAAAGGGCCCCAAAGAAGCATGGCACGGCTCCTACCCCCTCTTCACTCTAAGCTGGATCCAGCCACCCTGGCCTCTTCGTCTCCTGGAGCCCCAAGCTCCACCCTGCCTCAGGGCCTTTGCGCATGCTATCCCCCCATAGGGAATGTTCTCCCTCTTCACTTGGTGAAACTCCCATTCGACCTTCGGGTCTCAGCCTACTTTCCACCTTCGCAGAGACACGTTTCCTGACCCCCCGCTCTCTCCCCTCTATCCAGCTGGGTCCTTCTCCTTAGTACCTCTGCAGTTGGCCTGTAGGTGTCCTTCAAACTGTCTCTGTGAAGAAAATGAGTGCAGTTCAGCCCTTCAACAGATGAATGGATAAGGAAGATGTGGTCCATATACACTATGGAGTAGTATGCCTCCATCAGAAAGGACAAATATCTAACTTTTGTAGCAACATGGACGGGACTGGAAGAGATTATGCTGAGTGAAATAAGCAGAGAGAGTCAATTATCATATGGTTTCACTTATTTGTGGAGCATAACAAAAAGCATGGAGGACATGGGGAGGTAGAGAGAAGGGGGTTGGGGTAAAGTGGAAGGGGAGGTGAATCATGAGAGACTATGGACTCTGAAAAACAATCTGAGGGGTTTGAAGTGGCGGGGGGTGGGAGGTCGGGGTACCAGGTGGTGGGTATTGGAGAGGGCACGGATTGCATGGAGCACTGGGTGTGGTGCAAAAATAATGATACTGTTATGCTGAAAATAAATAAATTTTTAAAAAATTTAAAAAAAAGGTAGAGCCCTTAGTACAGAGTTTAGTACACAGTAGGAACTCAATAAATAATGTTTATTATTATGGAAACCACAAAAAAAAATGAGTGCGGTTCATTCTCTGCCTCCCTCCCTAGACCGGACTCTACAAAGACAGGGGTGGATCTGCCCTGCTCTGCGGCAGATTGCTCTCACCCAACCCCACATTTGACACAAAGGAGGGGCTCTGGCAGTGTCCGTCCGGAGCCAGCCAGTGGATGAAGGGGGGTAACAGGCATGGAAGGGAGCAAGAGCAGTACAAACTGGGGGCCTGAACACATAGACCAGGAGTCAGGGCGCCGTGACTTGCCTAGGGACGTGGGGAAGGCCTCGGCCAGGTTCCCAGAAGGACACACTGGGAGCCCAGCCCTCTCCCCATAGCCCTCACCATGCACGCGCAGCGGGTAGGTGGCTGGAGTATGAGGCGCTAGCGAAAGGACCTGGAGAAGGGGGCCTGGCGGACATGGCACTGTTCATACCACTCACTGTCTGGGAGGAGGACCTCTTTTGCCGCAGCCACGGGCACCCGAAGCTTGGTCCTTGTCAAGACCACTTGAGGCTGCGCAGGGGAAGCTGCTGGAACAGCCAGAGGGACTTGGCTCTCACTCAGCCCGCCCTGAAATGCAACTGTTCTCTTGATCAATTTGAATGATTTAGATTCCAGCGGAGCGGGTAATGCAGACTGTTCAGCGAGGCTCCAGAAAGACAGACATGCACAGAACAGTAGTGGGGAGGGAAATGTTGGAAAAGCAGACCCAGGAAGCAAAGACCCAGCTGCGCAGGCCAGACCCAAGTCAGTTCCGAGAAGAAGCAAAGAAAAGGGGAAAATTTAAAATTTAACACCTCCCCCATCCAACCAATCTGGAATTACAGGCTATTTTTAAAATTCTATTAAAATATTACATACAGGGGGTGCCTGGGTGGCTCAGTGGGTTAAAGCCTCTGCCTTCGGCTCAGGTCATGATCACAGGGTCCTGGAATAGAGCCCCGCATCGGGCTCTCTGCTCGGCGGGGAGCCTGCTTCCTCCTCTCTCTCTGCCTGCCTGTCTGCCTACTTGTGATCTCTGTCTGTCAAAAAAAATAGGTGAAATCTTAAAATATATATATATATATATATATATATATTACATACAGGGGCACCTGGGTGGCTCAGTGGGTTAAAGCCTCTGCCTTTGGCTCAGGTCATGATCTTAGGGTCCTGGGATCGAGCCCTGTATCGGGCTCTCTGCTCGGCGGGGAGCCTGCTTCCTCCCCCTCTTTCTGCCTGCCTCTCTGCCTACTTGTGATCTCTGTCTGTCAAATAAATAGGTGAAATCTTTAAAAAAATATATATTATATACAGGGGCGCCTGGGTGGCTCAGTTGGTTGAGCATCTGCCTTTGGCTCAGGTCATGATCCGGGGGTCCTGGGATCAAGCCCCGAGTTGGGTTTCCTGCTCAGCTGGGAGTTTGCTTCTCCCTCTGCCCTTCCCTGATGCTCATGATCTCTCTCTCTTAAAAAAAATAAATAAAATCTTATACACACACACACACACACACACACACACATATGTATATATCATACAAAAAGGTGCACATATCTATTATAAGTGTATAGCTTGATGAATTTTCACAGGGTGAATTCAATGGTTCACCACCATCCAGGTCAGGCAACAGAACGTGATCAGCATCCCAGAAGCCCCTCCTTGGGCCCCCTTGCAGGCACCATCACCCCCAAATGTAACCACTGTCCCAACAGCTAACAGCAGAGGGTAGTGTTGCCTATGCTTGCATTTTATATGAATGCAATAATTACCTTTCTTTTGCTCATTCACCATCATATGAGATTTTGTTACTGTGTGCAGTTGTGGGTGATTCATTCTCATTGCTGTACAGTATATTAACCTTAAAAATAAAGCTCAGGGGCGCCTGGGTGACTCAGTCGGTTAAGCGGCTGCCTTTGGCTGGGTTAAGCCTCTGTCTTCATGATCCCAGGGTCCTGGGATTGAGCCCCACGTGGGGTTCCCTGCTCAGCAGGGAGCCTGCTTCTCCCTCTGCCCATCCCCGGCTTGTGCACACCGTCCAAGTAAATAAATAAAATCTTAAAAAAAAACTTGTGACACCAACAAAAATGAGTTTATTCAGGAACAGCAGATTATTGCATTTCAGGACACGCAAACCAAGGCAAAAGCAGCAAACAAAGGAGGCTCTTTTGGAGAGGAAAGGAGAGTTGGGAGAGGCTGTTATAAACAAAAAAGTCCGTTGGAGGGAACTGGGAATTCAGAGTGTGGTGGTTTCTCATTGGCTGAACTATGCCAGCTGCTCATTGGCTTGGCAAGGAGAAAATCATTCTTCCTCCTCTTTGGGGGGTCAAGTGTGGGCTTCTTCCTGCTGTGGTCTGCAGGTGACTGTGACTGGTGGGGCATGGGAGCTCGCCTTTCTGGCCTCCTGACTCCATTTTATTCTGATTATTTTTATTTTTAATTTATTTATTTTTTAAAAGATTTTATTTGTTTATTTGACAGAGAGAGACAAAGCCAAAGAGAGAACACAAGCAGGCTCCCCGCTGAGCAGGCAGCCCCATGAGGGGACTCGATCCCAGACCCCCGGATCATGACTTGGGCCCAAGGTAGAGGCTTAATGACTGAGCCACCCAGGCACCCCTATTCTGATTATTATTTTTTTTAATTGTGTATTTATTTTGAGAGAGAGAGCGAGGACAGGGCAGAGGGGAAAGGAGGGGGAGAGGGAGAAAGAATCAGAAGTAGACTCCATCCTGAGCGAAGAGCTCATGGTGGGCTCTACCTGGGGCTCAGTCCCCCCACGGGGAGATCATGCCTGAGCCAAAACCAAGAGTCAGCTTCTTCACCGGCTGAGCCAGCCAGGCGCCCCTCCTGACTCCATTTAATTTAATTAATTTATTTTTTAAATATTTTTAAATTTATTTATTTGACAGACATAGATCACAAGTAGGCAGAGAGAGAGGCAGAAGCAGGCTCCCCGCTGAGCAGAAAGCCCAATGCGGGGCTCGAACCCAGGACCCCGGGACCATGACCCCAGCTAAAGGCAGAGGCTCTAACCCACTGAGCCACCCAGACACCCCCTGACTCCATTTCAAATGAGGTTTCCTTTTATCAGTTTTCACAAGTGTTCCAGCATGTGGAAAAAAAAAAACCAACAACCACAATTTATTTCCCCCATTTTCTTCTTGATAGGCATTTGGATAGTTTCCAGTTTGGGGCCTTTATAGAGCTGCTGCGAACATCTTGGTGCATATCTTTTGTTGAATATGTGTATGCATCTCATTACGTGTGATTTAATTTTCATTTTATATTTCTCAGGATATAGACCTAACAAAAATATTTTTATAATGAGAAGGAAGCTAATTAAAATTTCTATGAGGAGCATATGTTTATAATCAGAAAAAAAAAATTCTTTTTAAAGAACAGGGAAGGTAAACAACTTTCGGGGTTCGAATGGAGCCATTCACATATGTAGCATTTCTTTTTTTTTGTAGTGGGGGCCTTAACACAAGCCTTCGAAGATGTTTTGTGGAACCCAAGGGCAGGGGACAACCAGGCTTCGAGAAGAACCAGAACCAGGGTGTTGCAAGCCATTAAGAAGCCAGGCAGGCTGTTCTCCCTCTGGGGCCTTTCTTTCAGCTTCTTTCTGAACGTCCACTTTGCTCTTGTCCCTCATGGCAGAACTGTTCCCCCCATTTCTCTTAGAACAAAGCCAAACGTGGCATCTACTGGGTCTCTCTAGGAATCTCTGAATCCCAACAACAAGATCACGAGACGGTGAGCCTGACTAGCCCAGTCAAGAATCAGTCAACTATGGGGCACCTGGGTGGCTCAGTGGGTTAAAGCCTCTGCCTTCTGCTCAGGTCATGATCTCAGGGTCCTGGGATCGAGCCCCGCATCGGGCTCTCTGCTCAGCGGGGAGCCTGCTTTCCCCTCTCT
>NC_081575.1:29815199-29833548 GCF_022355385.1 Mustela nigripes
GGGTGGCTCAGTGGGTTAAAGCCTCTGCCTTCTGCTCAGGTCATGATCTCAGGGTCCTGGGATCGAGCCCCGCATCGGGCTCTCTGCTCAGCGGGGAGCCTGCTTCCCCCTCTCTCTCTGCCTGCCTCTCTGCCTACTTGTGATCTCTATCAAATAAATAAATAAAATCTTTAAAAAAAAAAAGAATCAGTCAACTATGGATGGAGGGCTGCATCCTGGGGAAGCACAACTGCCCAGTGGGTGGGCCAGTGCCTGGAGAGAGGGGACCTGCCCCAAGAGCATCCCCCAGCTCCAAGCTAAGAGCAAGACCCCTGTACACGAGTCCTGGTGTTGCTTCCAGCAATATCTTCCTTCTCTGGGCCTCTGTCCTCTTCCGGCTCCTTCTCTTCACCCAGGGCTTTCTACAGTTCTTCATGGTGAGTTCTGCTTAAGTTTGTGTTGCTGTGTGTATTTTCAGAAGTCCCCACGAATAGGGACGTGGGAAAGATGACATGTCAAGAAAACAAGAGGGACTCCTGAAGTAAATTAGACAAGCTTATGCGCTGTGGGATTTGAAGAAGACATACCCTTTTGACCTTAGACCAAATTCTTAGTTTGGGCCACAAGGCCAGTTGGAAGTTCAAGCTAGAATAAAATGTTACTTCTTTTCAGAGACTTGGGGATGAGTCCCGCATTCTTATCTGGAGCTGCTTATTCTGGAAGAAGCCCTCGTGGCTGCCGTATATGCCACAGCCTGGCATCTGAGTCCTCTGAAACACGTATTTGGTTGGTTTTTGTTTTCTTTTTAAAGGTTGTATTTATTTATTTGACAGAGAAAGCACACACAAGCAGGGGTGGGGTGTTGGGAAAGGGAGAAGCAGACTCCTGGTGGAGCCTGATGCAGGGTTTGATCCCAGGACCCTGGGATCATGACCTGAGCAGAAGGCAGACTCTTAACCAACTGGGCCACCCAGGCGCCCCTGAGACATGTATTTTGATGGGTTCCAAACAGCACATGATAGAGAGACTTGTTAGATTGCTGTCAATTCATTATTGTGGTTGTGTCTGTAAACATGTTTTAAAAGATTTTATTTATTTATTTAAGAGAGAGAGAGCATGAGCAGGGTGGGGGAGGGGCTGAGGGAGAGGGAGAAGCAGGCTCCCTGCCGAGCAGGAAGCCCAACACAGGACTCAGTCCCACGACCCCTGGGACAATGACTTGAGCCAAAGGCAGACGCTTAATGGACTGAGCCACCCAGGCGCCCCTTGTTTGAAAACATTTAAAAAAAAACACACAGTAACCATAGGGGAAATTGCATGCAGGACATAGGGAAACCCTCTGTAATATTCTTGCAACTTCTCTGTAAATCTAAGGCTACTTGAAAATAAAACATTTGTCTAAAAATAGAATGAAATAGGGGCACCCAGCTGGCCCAGTCAGTAGAGCGAGCGACTCTTGATCTTGGGGGTTGTGAGTTCAAGCCCTTTGTTGAATCTAGAGATTACTTAAAAAACATCTTCACAAAAAACCCATGCATTTTAAAGTGTGGTGCTCAAGGAAGCGTGCTGATGGGGAAGTGAGTTCCTGGTGTGTTTACAAATCCCCAAAAGCTGTTGAGGTCCACGGACGCTGTCTACACCATGAACACTTACCTTAAGGTTGTGTCCGCAAGGATTGTTTCCCCATTGGCTGACAGAGAAAAGGCACTATTTGCAGGCTGTCTGTGTCTGGTCTTAGTAGAAGCCTCTGTGTAGGTGTTTTGGTTAACTGTGTGGGAGCAGCGGAAGAATACAGAAAGCTCACGGAGCTTTGCAGCTGGACAGGTCTGGGTTCACATCATCTGCCTTTCGCTGGCCAGCTGGATGACTTAGGAGAGTTACTTAACCTTCCTGAGGACACGTGAAATGGGGGTTAATCATGTTGTGTTACAGACTTGCTGTGACAATTATGGTGTGTCAAAAATGCCTGTCTATTGTTGGGACTTGGGAAATGGTAACAGCTTATCTTTAAGTTCTTGGAGTAAATCTGTAACCAATATTTTTTCTTCTTTCTCTTTCTCTTCTCTTCCCTTTTCTTTCTTTCCTTTCCCTCCCCTCCCTTGCTTCCGTCTTTATTTTTATTTTTTTTTAAAGATTTTATTTATTTATTTGACACAGAGAGAGATCACAAGTAGGCAGAGAGGCAGGCAGAGAGCGGGGGGTGGGGGTGGGGGGGAAGCAGGCTGCTCGAGGAGCAGAGAGCCCGATGCGGGGCTCGATCCCAGGACTCTGGGATCACGACCTGAGCGGAAGGCAGAGGCCCAACCCACTGAGCCACCCAGGCGCCCCAACCTTCTTTATTTTTCGACTGCCTTGTGGAGGGGACAGACACTTTCCATCTTCGTAGGCAGTTAACAGAAAGCTCACACTGCTGCAGATTCTTAGGAGCAAACTGAAAACTAAAAACTGAAAGTGAATGAATAATAAATAAGCTGCTATAAGACTCCCTAATTTATGGAAGGAGTGGAAGTCTGGAGCCCAGCATTATTAGGAAGCAGGAAAGGGTCCCAAGAAGATGAGGATGTTCATCTCCAAATAGGAAATGTCAAGAATACCATTCACTCATGTAACAAATATTTATAGAACAGCTACACCTGTCAAGCAGTATGCTGCCTGCTGGGGACACAGTGGAGAATAGGCCCGGCATAGACACTGTACTGGGATCCCAGTTTAGTCCAGCAGACACACACACACACACACACCCCTGCAAGTTTCTTGATTTAATACTTGTGTGCAACACATACTCATATTTTTATTTTACTCTATTTCATTTAGAAATATGTTTCATAATCCATTAATAGGTTGCATCCACAATTTGAAAAACATTGATCTAGTCAGGGAAATAGACATGCAGACGGTTAATTATCATACAGTGTTGTAAGTGCAGTGACAGAGAAGTATTCCCAGGGGACAAGGGAAGTATTCTGAATTCACATATTTTATTTTATTTTTTAAAGATTTTATTTATTTGACAGACAGAGATCACAATCAGGCAGAGAGGCAGGCAGAGAGAGAGAGAGAGAGAGAGAGAGAGGAGGAAGCAGGCTCCCTGCTGAGCAGAGAGCCCAATGTAGGGCTTGATTCCAGGACCCCGGGATCATGACTGGAGCCGAAGGCAGAGGCTTTAACCCACTGAGCCACCCAGGCGCCCCTGAAATCACATATTTTAAATTCAAAGGTCTGGTTAAGGCTGGTGCCAAAACATTGTATGTTCCTAGTGTGAAATACATTTTTTATCTTTTTTTCCATGTTTACATTTTTTTTTAAAGATTTTATTTATTTATTTATTTGACAGAGAGAAATCACAAGTAGATGGAGAGGCAGGCAGAGAGAGACAGAGGGAAGCAGGCTCCCCGCTGAGCAGAGAGCCCGATGCGGGACTCGATCCCAGCACCCCGAGATCATGACCCGAGCCGAAGGCAGCGGCTTAAACCACTGAGCCACCCAGGCGCCCTCCATGTTTACATTTTTTATCTTTAATCACCAAAGTGACATTCCTATGTTTATAATATGCATATAACCATATATTTTGTGTGTAATTTGGGGATCCCAGAATGGTAGCATTTTATACAAATAAAAGCTTTGTACTTTAAGAGCTTTTCACTGACATTTCGAAGAACACTAGAGATGTTACATTTTTTTCATTATCTATCACTGGGTAACAAACTATCCCAAAACTTAGTGGCCTAAAACATTTTGTTTCCATCATCATTTTGTGGGTCAGGAACTTGTACAGGGCCTTGGCTGGATGTTAGGGACAACAGGAACTGGGGGATCCACTCCCAGGATGGCTTCCTCACTTACGTTGAGAAGGATAAAATCTCCTCTACCTTTCAAAGTTCTTCTGGCTGCTCTAAGAATTGTCTTGATACGAGACAGATTGACAAGGAAAAATCAAATTTAATTATGTATGTATGGGGAGTCCACATAAATGTGAGTGATTCCAAAGACAGGTAAAATGAGGTATGGGGCACTTGGGTGGCTCAGTCGTTAAGGGACTGCCTTCGGCTCAGGTCATGATCCCAGGGTCCTGCTCAGCGGGGAGCCTGCTTCTCCCTCTCCCTCTGCCTGCTGCTCCCCCTGCTGTGCTCTCTCTCTCTCTCTCTCTCTGTCTAAATAAATAAATAAATAAAATCTTTAAAAAACAAAACAAAACAAGGTATATATATCATCCTGAACTAAGGAGAAGAGGGTAGGGGCCTGGGACTTCAAAGGGAAGGGAAGCAACTCCCAAGAAGATAGAAAGGAGTTAAGGTTTGGTAAACAAGTATTTGCTAGGCCCACCCAGAAACAAGGGGACACAGAACTTGCATAAAACAGGCCTCACTAGGTGCCTCCTTGTCTACCATACTTAGTTCATATTACACTGTAGTTATCTATGGTGTTAGCTCTCTTTCTGGGGCAGGTTCTTCATCCAAATTCTTTTTTTTTTTTAAGATTTTTTATTATTTATTTGTTTGACAGACAGAGATCACAAGTAGGCAGAGAGGCAGGCAGAGAGAGAGAGAGAAGCAGGTTCCCCGCTGAGCAGTTAGCCCGAAGTGGGGCTTGATCCCAGGACCCTGGGATCATGACCCGAGGGAAAGGCAGAGGCTTTAACCCACTGAGTCACCCAGGGGCCCCCCATCCAAAATCTTTTAGGCAGTTGGGGGAAGGTCCGAGTTTCTTACTGAGTCTTTTGGGCCTTGATTATATTCAGCTCCAAATAATCTGTGTGCAGGGCGCCTGGATGACTCAGTGGGTTCAAGCCTTTGTCTTTGGCTCGCGTCATGATCTCAGGGTCCTTGGGCTCTCTGCTGAGCGGGGAGCCTGCTTCTCTCTCTCTCTCTGCCTGCCTCTCTGCCTACTTATGATCTCTCTCTCTGTCAAATAATAAAGAAAATCTTTAAAAAAAGTCTATTTGCAAAAGTGGCACATTGTGGGGTGATTGTTCTGAATCCCTACACATATGCTGAGCGCCTTGGCACTCCTTGGTCTGTTTCCCTCCACACGTCATCTCATCCTCCAGGGCCTCTCCATATAGTTTGGTGATCTCAGGACTGTTGATGGCTTACATGGCACCTGGCTTGACTGACTATTCCAAGAAACAGGAACTGGAAGCTGCTGGCAGTCTCTTCTGACCGGAGCCCTGAAACTGGCAGCAGGAACATGTTCATGGGTACACAGGCTGTGTAGCCACACAGGGCTCCACACTGAGTTTGAAGCCCTGCTTTTGCCATCTTGAAATTCTTTTCTTAAATTATTCTATTTTTTCAAAGTTTATTTATTTATTTTTAGTAATCCCTACACCCAGTGTGGGGCTTGAACTCGTGCTCCTAAGGTCAAGAGTCCCATGCTCTTCCAACTGAGCCAGCTAGGAGCCCACCATCTTGAAATTCTTAATTAATGTTTAGAAGGGAACCTACATTTTCAATTTGGGCTCTGCCCAGTATATCTCTTGCCATATTTTATTGGTCTGAGCTGTTACAGAACCCACCTGGATTCAAGGGAAGGGGATATAAAACTCACCACTGGGAACTCATGATCACCTTTAATCCATCACAGCATGGTGTAAGACAGGGGATAGAATACAAGAATCAAGAAATCTTAGGTCTGGGGGCACCTGGCTGGCTCAGTCAGAAGGGCATGTGACTCTTGATATTGGGGTCATGAGCCCACACTGGGTGTAGGGATTACTTAAATAAACTTAAAAAGAAAAAAAGAAAGAAATCCAAGGTCTAGTCCCAGTTTTATAGCTACAATGGGCCTGCCCCCACAACCACTTCAGCTTTTGGGACTTCAGTTTCCTCCCACTTGAAATGAGGAAATTGGTTCTAAAGTCATGAACTTCTAGCACCACATTTGTAACTCTAAATGTATATCTGATATTGTATTCATTAGAAAAAGTGTTTGCACAGAGCTCACCAAAGGGAGAAAGCCATGGGAACGGAAAGCAAATGAACTACAAAACAGTGATTATTAGTTTAATCAGAAGGACCGTGGATCTAAATTCAAAGTCAACTGCCTCCACCTCCCACTTGTTCATTCCAGAAACATCCGTTGCAGACTATGAGGCAGACCCACGATGCTGGGTGCTTGGCGGCAGTGGTGAGTTACATCCACAGGCCCCCATCTTCATGGGTTCGAAGTCTACAGGAGAGCATGCACACAGTTGCAGCCCTGAATGCTGGACACTGTCTGGGGGGGGGGGAGGCATCAAGCCCTTGTGTACCTGTCCTGAGCAGGGGAGGGGCTGAGGAAGAGCCAGCTGGGCTCTGAAGGCTGAAGAGGAGTTAGGTCTGGGGGATGGAGCGTGGCATGTTCATATCCTCTGCAGAAGAAGGAGACTGTGAAAAGGCTAGTCACGAGGTAGCTGGGAAACTTTAGGGAACTGAGAGTTACTGTGTGTGGCAGAAGTACAGACGGGATATATTGGTGGTGGCAGAAGAGAGTGCCTGATGGGAGTAGTGATGGGGGAGGAGGCAGGATCAGGTCTGGGGGAGCCTGTAAACCTTGAGAGAGGGAGTTTGGATTCTCTCCTGGGGCCCAGGAAAAACATCGAAGGTTTTGAAATTGGACAGTATTCTATCTGGTGTGGGTTTAAGGAATCATCGGGGTTCCTGTGTGGACTGCTGAGATCAGACTGGTCAGAAGTGGGGCAGGGTAGTCTGGGAGTGGACTGGTAAGAGGCTGTGCTTTGTAGTCTGGGTGAGAAATGATGGTTGGCAGTGCTAAGGCAGAGGCAGTGGAGATGGAGTGAAATGGACAGGTAAGAGAGATTCAGTAGAAGCAGCAAGACTTGTGATTGAGTGCAGGGGAGGAAGAAGGCGGCAGCGGCAAGAATGCCCAAGTTTCTGGTTTGAACAAAAGGGTGGATTGGATGGTGTTGTCATTCACTGAGAGGGAAAGACCATGAGAATAGATTTTTTTTTTTTTTTTTTTTTTTTTTTGGTGGAAGAATGGAGGCATCAGTGGTTCAGTTGGGCATATATTTAGTTTGCAATGGCTCTAGGACTTTCGGTGAAGATGTCCAGCAGAGAGTTGGGTTGTGGGTATGCAAGTCCAAAGAACTGGAGGAGGCTGTGGGTTAGGAGAGGGTTTTTGTTTTGACATAGGAGTGACAGCTTGTTTGCATAATGATGGGAAGAACAGGGGAGAGCTAAGAAAAGTAGGAGGATCCTGGAGTCAACAAGGAATAGTCAATAGATCAAAGCTCCTGAGGGCAGGAAAGGGATGGGTCAGCCCAGCACCGGGGATTTGTTTTACAGAGGAAGAGAGCCTAGGGATTCAGAGTTCAGACTCTTGGGTGGGGGGATGGGTGAAACACGTGAAGGGAACTAAGGGCACATGTATCTTTAAAAAATGGTATACTTTTTAAAAAGTCTGTACTATTTCTTTTTCCTTCAAAATTTTTATTTAAGTTCTAGGTAGTTAACAGATAGTGCAATATTGGGTTTTGGAGTAGAATTCAGTGATTCGTCACTTACATACAACACCCAGGGCTCATCATCACAAGTGCCCACCTTAATGCCCATCCCCCTTTTAGCCCATCCCCCACCCATCTCCCGCTACCAACCCTTAGTTTGTTCTCTAGGGTTAAGAGTCTCTTATGGTTTGCCTCCTGCTCTCTTCTTCTCCTTTTTCCCCCTTCCCACACGTTCATCTGTTTTGTTCCTAAATTCCACATATGAGTGAAATCATATGGTATTTGTCTTTCTCTGACTTCTTTTGCTTAGCACAATACACACTAGCTCCATTTACATTGTTGCAAATGGCAAGATTTCATTCTTTGTTTAAAAAGACTTTATTTATTTATTTGAGGGAGAGAAAGAGCACGAGTGGTGGTGGGAGGTGGGGGTGGATGGAGAGGGACAAGCAGACTCCCCAGTGAGCAGGAGTCCGCAACAGGGCTCGATCCCAGGACCCCGAGATCATGACCTGAACTGAAGTCAGACATTTAACCAACTGAGCCACCAGGATGAACTTCTTTTTTTTGTTTCTAGAGAGGAAGTAGGGAGGGGTAGAGGGACTGGGAGAGAGAGAATCCCTGCTAGGCATGGAGCCCGACGCTGGGCTGGATCTCACAACCCTGAGATCATGACCCGAGCCGAAATCAAGAGTGGGATGCTTAACCAACTGTGTCTGACTAGGCAAATTGGGAATTTACAGGGCAGGTTGTCAGAAGGGCATAGTGGACCTCACAGGCACGGGCTGTCCACAGGCTGAAGCCATTGTCCCCAGGCAGAATTTTCTTTTCTTTTTCAACATTTTATTTATTTAGGAGCACCTGGGTGGTTCAGTGGGTTAAGCCTCTGACTTTGGCTCAGGTCATGATCTGAGGGGCTTGGGATCAAACCCCACATCAGGCTCTCTGCTCAGCAGAAAGCCTGCTTCCCCGCACCCCCTGCCTGTCTCTCTGCCTACTTGTGAACTCTCTCTGTTAAATAAATAAATAAAATCATTTTTTAAAAAAGATTTTGTTTATTTGATAGAGTGGCACACAAGCAGGGGAGCAACAGAGGGAGAGGGAGAGGGAGAAGCAGGCTCCCCGGCTGAGCAAGGATCCCGATGCGGGGCTCAATGTGGGGCTCAATCCCGGGACCCTGGGATCATGACCTGAGCTGAAGGCCATTGAAAGCGGACGCTTAACCCACTGAGCCACCCAGGTGCCCCAGAATTTCTTTTCTCAGGGGAGCTTCAACCCTGCTCTTAAAGCTTTTCAACTGATTAAATCAGGCCCACCCAGGTTATCTAGGATAACCTCCCTTACTTAAAGTGAACTATAGATTTAATTACATCTGCAAAATACTCCGACTGCAACACCTAGATTAGTGTTTGAATAAATGGGGACTGTAGCCTAGCTAAGCTGACTCATCAAAAAGATCATCACGCCTTGGGGCACATCAGCCCCTTATGAGCTAAAGCTTTCAGACTGTTACATATTCAAAAGAAAGGTTTGGTTTGGTTACGTTTAAGTAAGCTCCATGCCCAGCATGGGGCTTGAACTCAAGACCCCAAGACTGGGAATCACATGCTGTCCCAACTGAGCCAGCCGGGTATTCCCTAGGCTGTTACATATTCAGGACGCACCGTGAACTTCTTGCCTTCTTCAGCGGAACACTGAATACTTTGCCTGGTTGTAATTACCCACGGCTCTCAGTGTGGAGCTCACAGAGGTGCTTCAGGGCCTCTGAGGCTTGAAAGACAACTTACCTCTAAGCCCAGGATCCTTGTTGCCCCAGATCTTTTAGTTCCTCTGTCAACTTTCTTCTAAAGTTTGTTTGTTTGTTTGTTTTAGTAATCTCTACACCCACTGCATGGCATGAACTCACGATCCTGAGATCAAGAGTCAACACACTCTCCTCCGCCTAAGCCAGCCAGGTGCCCCCTCTCTGTCAGCTTTCTATTGACAGACATCCTCCTTCTCCTTCTTTCCTTTCTGAAGGCTGCCACTTCTCACTATCGTGAGCCTGACTCTCCCACACACTACACGCAACAACTTGGCTGGGTGATGGGAGCTGAAAGCCAAGTGTGCACAGGTTGCTCTGGGAACAGACGTCAGTCCTACAGGTGTCTCTCTGTCCTTGAGGTTGAGACAAGTGTCGGATATGAAATGGATCGACCAAAAGCATTATACAAAATGAACACTCATATTTCTGTACTGGGTACTAGGATACAAGGATAAATAAGAGTGGATACTTTTCTTTCCTTATTTGTTCAGTAACTCCATGTGCTGAATGAAGCATGTACACAACAAGGGAAAGCATATAAGGCTATCAGCTAATCTTTCAGCAGAAACTTAGCAGGCCAGAAGAAAGTGGCATGATATATTCTAAGCACTGAAAGGAGCAACCTACAACGAAGAATACTCTACCCGGCAAGGTTATCATTCAGAGTTAAAGGAGAGATGGAGTTTCTGAGACAAATAAAAGTTAATGGTGTGCCTGGGTTGGCTGGATCAGTTTGGGGTGCGACTCTTGGTTTCAGCTCATGTCATGATCTCAGGGTGGTGAGATCAAGCCCTTCATCAGGCTCTGTGCTCATCAAGGAGTCTGCTTGAGATTCTTCCCCCCCCTTCCAACTTTCTGCCCCCACTCCTTCCCCCCCCCTCTCATTCTAAAATAAATAAATAAATAATCTTAAAAAAAAAAGGTTAAAGGAGCTCCTCACCACCAAACCAGCCTTCCAAGAACTGTTAAAGGGTCTTTAAGCAGAAAAGAAAAGGACATAGCTAGAAGTAAGAAAATCATGAAAAAAACTTCACTGGCAAAAGCAAACATGTAGGAAAGGTAGTATAGATAAGCCACTTATAAAGCTCATATGAATATTAAAAGACAAAAGTAATAAAGTTAATTACATCTAAAAAATTAATTCAGGGATTCACAAAAAGATGTAAAATATGACAACATATACGTAAAACGTGGAGAAGGAGGAGTAAAAATGTAGTGCTTCTAGAATGTGTTTGAACTTAAGTGACCATCAACTTAATACAGACTGCCATATATTAGGATGTGATTTATGAACCTCATGGTAATCACAAACCGAAAATCTGTGATAGATACACAAAAATAAAGATAAAGGAATCCAGGGATAACACTAAGAAAGTCATCAACTGACAAGGGAAATGAGCAAGAGAAGAAAAAAGGTACAGAAAACAATGAACAAAATTGGAAGTAAGTGCTTATGCATCAATAATTGCTTTCAAAGTAAATGGTCTAAATGCTCCAATCGAAAGACTAGGCTGGGGGTGCCTGGGTGGCTCAGTGGGTTAAAGACTCTGCCTTTGGCTTGGGGCCTGATCCCAGGGTCCTGGGATACAGCCCCGCATCGGGCTCTCTACTTGGCATGGAGCCTGCTTCCCCCTCTCTCTCTGCCTGCCTCTCTGCCTACTTGTGATCTCTATCTGTCAAATTAAAAAAGAAAAAGAAAAAGAAAGACTAGGGTGACTGAACTGGTTTTTTTTTTTAAAGACCCATCTATATGTTGCCTACAAGAAACTCACATCAGACTTAAAGACACATACAGACAAAAAGTGAATGAACGGAAAATATACTCCATGTAAATAGAAGCAGAAAAAAAAAAAGCTGGGGTAGCAGTACTTACATCAAACAAAACAGACCTTAAAAGAAATAATGCAATAAGATGGGGTGCCTGGGTGGTTCAGTGGGTTAAGCCTCTGCCTTCAGGTCATGATCTCAAGGTCCTGCGATTGAGCCCCACATCGGGCCCTCTACTTGGTGGGGAGCCTGCTTCCTCCTTTCTCTCTGCCTGCCTCTCTGCCTACTTATGATCTCTGTCAAATAAATAAATAAAATCTTTAAAAAAAAGAACGAATGTAATAAGAGACAAAGAAGAACATTACATTAAGATAAAGAGATCGATCCAGCAAGAGTATATAACAATTTTAAATATATATGCACCCAGGGGCGCCTGGGTGGCTCAGTCAGTGGATCCTCTGTCTTCGTCTCGGATCATGATTTCGGGGTCGTGGGATTGAACCCCACATCAGGCTCTCTGCTCAGCAGAGAGCTTGCTTCCCCTCTCTCTCTGCCTGCCTCTCTGCCTACTTGTGATCTCTCTGTCTGTCAAATAAATAAATAAAATCTTTAAAATTATATATATATGTATATATACATATATATATGTATATATACACCCAATAATGGAGCGCCTAAATATATAAAGCAAATATTGACAGATATAAAGGGAGAAAGTGACAGTAGTATAATAACAGTAGGGAACTTTAACACCTCACGTACATCAGTGGGTAGATCATCCAGACAGAAAATCAGTAAGGAAAAAATGGCTTTGAATAACACATTAGACCAGATGGGCTTAACATACTCATACAGAACGTACCATCCCAAAACAGCAGAATACATGTTCTTTTCAAGTGCACATGGAGCATTCTACAGGATAGATCCCATGGTAGGTCACAAAAGAAGTCTCAATAAATTTAAGATTGAAATCATAGCAAGCATTTTTTCCCAACCACACAGTTTGAAACTAGAAATCAGTTATAAGAAAATAAAACGGGAAAAAACACAAACGTGTTGAGGCTAAACAACATGCTACTCAACAATTAATGAGTCAACAAAGAAATCAAAGAGGAAATCAAGCCATATCTGGAGGCAAATGAAAATGGAAACACAGCAGTTCAAAATCTTTGGGACATAGGAAGAGCAGTCCTAAGAGGGAAGTTTATAGCAATATAAACCTACCTCAAGAAACAAACAAACAAAAGTCTTTAATAAACTATCTAACCTTACACCTAAAGGAACTAGAAAAAGACGAAACCCAAAGTTGGTAGGAGGAAGACAATAATGCGAATGGAAATAGATAAAATAGAGACAAAAAACCAAAACACAGTAGAAAAGTTCAGTAAAACCAAGAGCTGGTTCTTTGAAAAGATAAACAGAATTGGTAATCCTTTAGCCAGACTCATAGAGGAAAAAAAAAGGGGGGAGGGTTCTAATAAATAAAATCAGAAATGAAAGAGAAGCAACAACTGACATCAAGGAAATACAAAGAATTATAGGACGCTACCAGGAAAATTATAAGCCAGTAAGTTGGACAACCAGGAAGAAATGGATAAATTCCTAGAAACAAACAGTCTTCTGGGACTGAATAAGGAAGAAATAAAAAAATCCAAACAGACCAATTAGTAGTAACAAAATTCGACTGGTAACCAAAAACCTTCCAGCAAATGAAAGTCCAGGACCAACTGGCTTCACTGGTGAATTCTACCAAACATGTAAACAAGAGTTAATAGCTATCCTTCTCAAATTATTCCAAAAAAGAGAAGAGGAAGGAAAGCTTCCAAATTCATTCTATGAAGCCAGCATTACCCAAAAACCAAAATCAAACAACAACAACAAAAAATTACAGGCAAATATCCCTGATGTACATAGATACAAAAATCCTCCACAATTATTAGCAAACTGGATTTAACAATACATTAAAAAAAACTATTCACCGTAGTCAAGTGCAGTCTATTCCAGGAGCGCAAGGGATCATTCATTCAATATCTCCAAATCAATCCACATGATAGAGCACATTGGCAAAATGAAGGACAAAACTCACAAGATCATCTCAGTAGATGCAGAAAGAGCATATGACAAAATTCAGCATCTATTCATGATAAAAACTCTTGACAAAGTGAATTTACAGGGAACATACATACCTCAGCATGATAAAGGCCATACACAACAAACCTACAACTAACATCATGTTCAATGGTGAAAAGCTGAAAGTATTTCCCCTAAGATCAAGAGAAGACTAGAATGTCCATTTATTACCACTTCTATCCAGCGCAGCACTGGACATCCTAGTCACAGCAATCAGACATAAAAAGCATTGAAATTGGTAAAGAAGAAGTAAAGGAGCACCTGGGGGGCCCAGTGGGTTAAGCATTCTGACTGCTGATTTTGGCTCAGGTCACAATCTCAGGGTTAGGAGATCAAGCCCGGTGTTGGGCTCTGTGCTGGCTATGGAGCCTGCTTGGGATTCTCTCTCTCCCTCTCCTTCTGCCCCTCCCCAGTCCATGCATGTGTGCTCTCTCTCTCTCTATCAAATAAATAAATAAAATGTTTTATAAAAAAAGATTCTCTCCCTCTCCCTCTGCCCCTACCTCCCATTCTATCCCTCTCTCTCAAATAAATAAATAAATACATCTTTAATAAAAACAGCAGTAATCTCTTAGACATCAACCTTAGCAACATTTTTTTAGATCTGTCTCCTCAGACAAGGGAAACAAAAGCAAACATAAATCATTGTGACTACAGCAGGGTAAGCTTTTGCACAGTGAAGGAAACCATCAAGAAAACAAAAAGGCAACCTACTGAATGCGAGAACATATTTGCAAATGATACAGCTGATAAGGCATTCATATCCAAAATATATAAAGAACTCCTGCAACTCAACACTAAGAAACAAAACAAAACAAAACAAAAACCAAATCATCTGATTTTAAAGTTGCCAATGGGCCTGAATAGGCATTTTTCCAAAGAAGGCATCCAGATGGCCAGCTCAACATCACTCGGCATCAGGGAAATGCAAATCAAAACCGCAAAGCGATATCACCTTCCACCAGTCGGAGGGGCTAGGATCAAAAAGGCAAGAAGTCCCAGGTGTTGAGGATGTGGAGGAAAGGGAAGACTTGTGCGCTGTTGGTGGGAAAGCAAACTGGTGCAGCCGCTGTGGAAAACAGCATGGAGGTTTCCTCAAAACATTAATAACACAAATATCATATGATCCAGTCATCCTACTGCTCATTATTTCAAAGACATTGAAAACACTAATTCAAAAAGATCTATGCACACCTATATTTATTGCAGTGTTATTTATGATAGCCAAGATATGGAAGCAACTTAAGTGTCCGTCAGTAGAAGAGATTGTGGTATATACATGCAATGGAACCATAGCCATGAAAAAGAATGAAATCTTGCCATTCATAACACCGTGGATGGACCTAGAGGGTATTATGCCACGTGAAGTAAGTCAGTGAAAAACAAATACCATAGGATTTCACTTATATGTGGAATCTGGAAAACAAAAGAACAGGGGCGCCTGGGTGGCTCAGTCAGTTGAGTGTCTGCCCTTGGCTTGGATCATGATCCCAGGGTCCTAGGATCGAGCCCTGCATCGGGGCTCCCTGCTTGGTGGGGAGTCTGCTTCTCCTTCTCCCACTCCCCCTGCTCATGCTCTCTCGCCTCTCTCAAATAAATAAATAAAATCTTTTTTAAAAAAAACAAAAGAACAAACAAATCAGAAACAGACTCATAAACACAGATAACAAAAATGGTGGTTACCAGAGGGGAATGGATGAAGGGACAGAGAAAATAGGTGAAGAAGATTAAGAGGTACAAGCTTTTGGGGTGCCTGGCTGGCTCAGTCGGTAGAGCATGTGACTCTTCATCTCCGGGCTGTGAATTAGCCACACATTGGGCATGGAGCCTACTTAAAAAAAATAAAAGAGGGACAAACTTTCAGTTATAAAATAAATAAATCACAGGGATGAAAAATACAGCACAGGGAATATAATCAGTAATATTATAATAATTTCATATAGCCAACAAATGATAACCACAGTTCTCATGATCACTTCTCATTTTGTAAGGTATATAATTGTGAAATTACTATATTGTACACTTAAATCTAATATTGTATGTCAATTGTACTTCCGTTTATTTTTACTTATTTATTTTAAAGATGTTTATTTTATTTATTTGACAGACAGAGATCCCAAGTAGGCAGAGAGGCAGGCAGAGAGACAGGGGGGAAGCAGGCTCCCTGCCGGGCAGAGAGCCCAATGCAGGGCTCCATCCCAGGACCCTGGGATCATTAACTGAGCCGAAGGCAGAGGCTTTAACCTACTGAGCCACCCAGGCACCCCTGTACTTCAGTTTAAAAAGATATAGAGTCCCCTTGGTGGCTCAGTCAGTTGAGCATCCGACTCCTGATTTCACTCAGGTCATGATCCCATGATCAGCGTTATGATCTCAGGGTCATGAGATCGAGCCCAGCCTCTGGCTCCGTGCTCAGTGGAAAGTTTGCTTGAGAGTCTCTCTCCCTCTCCCTCTGCCACACCCTTGCAACTCATGTGTGTGCTCTCTCTCTCTAAAATAAAAAAAATAAATCTTTTAAAAAATGAAATGTATGGTTTAGTGGGTTTTGGTATATTTACAGCTATGTGCAACCATTACCAAAGTCAATTTAAAATTTTTAAAAATTTTTAAAAGTTTTATTTATTTAATTAATCTCTATCCCCAACATGGGACTAGAACTTACCATCCTGAGATCAAGGGTTGCACCAAATCCAAAGTGTGTGTGCCCGGGGCGTGGGGTCCCCACACTAACAACAAGGAGAAAGTGTTTGACACCAGCTGGGTATCCTGCAATGTAACTCAATTTCACTTAATTCTGACTCTAACCTCCTCGAGATAGCAATGGATTCCACAGGCTGTGGACGGAGTCCTACAAGACGGGCCCCCTCGCCTGCCAACTCTAGATGCTAATCATAAACCCAGGTGTCACCTGCACATCTGACGGACCCGCTGTCGATTGCAAGTTCCAACGTCCCTTTCCGGGGGTTCGATTAATTTGCTGAAGCAGCCCACAGAAATCAGAGAAACATTTTACCTATTAGACTCCCAGTTTATTACAAAAAGCTATAACTTAGGAAAAGACAGATGGAAGAGATGCACAGGGCAAGGCACGAGGAAGGGGCTCAGAGCTCCCAGGCCCTCCAGGGTGCCACTCACCCAGCACCTCCTTGTGTTTACCAGCCCAGAAGCTCTTAGAACCTTGTCCTTTTGGGTCTTTGTGGAGGTTTCATTACGTAGTCACAGTTGATTCAATCACTGGCCATTGACCATTGACTCAACCTCCAGGCCCTCTTCCCGCCCTGGAGGTTTGGGGGAGGTACTGAAAGTTCCATTCCTATATAATCACATGGTTGATTCCCCTGGCAAGCAGCCTCCATCTTAAGGGCTTTCCAGGGGCGCCTGGGTGGCTCAGTGGGTTAAGCGTCTGCCTTCGGCTCACGTCATCATCCCAGGGTTCTGGGATTGAGTGGGGCTCCCTGTGGGGAGCCTGCTTCTCCATATGCTCCTGCCACTCACCCTGCTTGTTCTGTCTCTCTCTCTCAAACAAAGGGATAAAATCTTAAAAAGGGGGGAGGGGCTTGCCAAAAGTCACCTGTTTAACATAATGAAAGACACAAAGCTCACTCTTACCACAGGAAATTCCAAGGCTTTTAGGAGCTCTGTGCCTTGGAACAGGGTCAGAAACTAAATATATATTTATTATAAATCACAATATCACATATGGTGGCTCTGTGTTTAACTGTCTGAGGAACTGCTTTCGAGAGTGGCTACGTCATTTTATACCCGTACCCGCAGAGTCTGAAGGTTCTCATTTCTCTGCGTCCTTGCCCAGGGCTTGTTATAGTGTGACTTTTTGATTACAGCCACCCTAGTGGATAGAAAGCGTTAAGTCATTCCAGGTTTCACTTGCATTTCCCTAATGACTAATGATGTCAGAGCACCTGGCCGGCTCAGTCGGTAGAACATGCAGACTTTTGATCTCAGGGTCCTGAGTTCAAGCCCCACTTTGGGCCTAGAGCTTGCTTAAAGAAACAAAGAACAGGGACACCCCGTGTAGGTAATAGGGTCAGCAGACGAAGGCTTTTATTCTCTTCAGAGGTCTTCGGGTTTAGCCCTGACTCCAGGACTTTTATTCTCTTCAGAGGTCTTCGGGTTTAGCCCTGACTCCAGGACTCCTGTCTTTATCCAGAAACCGCATCTCACCTACTTTGCGTTTGGTGGGCCCTTCCTAACTCGCTGCTTTGACTTCTGTGGGCCCTGGGGAACAAGCCCGCTCAGCTTGCTACGATTCTAAGGCCCGAGTATGTCGAGTATGTCGGCTGCAGATAACGTCAGCAGAGGAAGCAACATCTCCTGCAAGCGGGGCGCACGCACTTTCGAGAGAGGTTAACAGGGGTAGCCACAAGCGCTTTCCCAGATCACCCTCGCCGAGAAAACAGCTTGCCCACGACAGGGCCGCTACACGCCTCTGCATTCCTCCAAGCGGCGGCCCGTTTTCTCTGCAGCGCACTGGGGCTGCGTCTGTGTGATCGCAAACCCTCTGAGCCCGGCCATGGAGACTGGATGGGTTCCCTCTCACTGGCGAGGAAAGCACGACTCGGAGGGATGAGGGACCCATAGTGGGCACTTGACCCCAGTCAGGCCGAGTGCCGTGCCCCCCAGTGGTTTTGAACCTCGATCCGGGGGTCACCGTGTGCTACCATCTGTTCACCTGGGCCTTTGCCACTTTTACACCTGGGGCCTCAAGGTAAGCTTCGTAGAGGCAAATTCTAGGGTGGAAACAAAAAGTTTGAAAGCCAGTGCTCTCCACAGGGTTCTTGGAACTTCTCAGCTGAAGCCTGACTTTTCTCGAAGCATTTGGCCACAAACCTTGGCTTGTGTGATACTCCAACCCCCGACCCCCCAACCCCCGCTGTCACCATGCTCCCTGACACATCCATCCTCCTCCACATGACTGCCAGAGGGACTCCTCTAGAATCCCATCAGGTTTCTCCTCTGCTTGGAAACCTTCTGTGGCTCCTGGCTACCTTTAGGTTAAAATTTCTGTGCCTCTTTCGGCATGATCTACGAGGCCCTTAGTAATCTGAGATCATCCACTTCTCCAGCTTTGCCCTTAATCACTCCCCAGCTCCCACCTTCCTGCCTAACCGGCTGACTTACATTTCCTGGTACCTGCTCTCTTCTTCCAGAAGTCCTCCTGTCCGTCCTCCTGTCCTCCCAGAGACTCTGCCAGGAGCCCCCCCCCC
>NC_081575.1:29833648-29838951 GCF_022355385.1 Mustela nigripes
CGCGCCCCTCACCCAGCTGCCAGGCTCACCTGCCACAGCCCTGCTTCTGTCACTTTTTCTTGTCCCTTGCTCCACTAGAACGCAGATTTGCATCATCTGCCTAACTCCGTTTCGCTCCCCTGGAAAGCAGTTTCTTAGGGAATTCGTTCTTTCTCTTGGGGTGAGCATACCAGTCTTGCCTCAAAAAGCATACCAGAAATGCCAATGGCTTGATGTTAGGCATGGAGAGTTTTCAGCATGGGAGTTTGTCCCCTGCAGCCAAACCTCAATTTTACATGGAGGAGGTAGGCTAGGGACTATCACATGATGAGAACAATCTGTGGGAAGAAGAGCTGACTGCTGGAGAAATGAAGGAAAGCGCTTTCAGACCTTCCAGCTGACTTAGTTTTCTGGTTGGAAAAAGCAGGGCTGATGCCTGTCTCCGGTCCCCAGATCTGCTAATAGTTAAGATGTTTAGGTTCAGACTTTTCCCATGAAGAGGAGACCGCCGTTCTAAGTGTCCTTTGAATGGCGGGCAAAGGGACAAGCCACTCTTCCCTCCAAGCCAGGAGCCCGCAGACGCAGCCATTTGGCAGGAAGGCCCCGTCCCAGCAGTCTCCGCCAAGCCCCACCAGCCTGGGCAGCTGTCAAGGGCAACTGGTTGTGGGGGTTGGGGGGGGAGGCGGGGAGCTGGGAGGACTGGGGAGGGCGGGGCGCCTGGGTGGCTCAGTTGGGCAAGCTTAAGCATCTGACTTCCAATCAGGTCTGACTTCCAATCAGGTCCTGATCTTGGGGTCCAGGGATGGAGCCCTGCTCAGCGGGGAGTCTGCTCATCCCTCTCCCTCTGCCCCTCCCCTCTGGCTCATGCTTACTCTCTCTCAAATTATGCTTAAAAAAAAACACACTATAGGGGCGCCTGAGTGGCTCAGTGGGTTAAAGCCTCTGCCTTCAGCTCAGGTCATGATCCCAGGGTCTTGGGATCGAGCCCCACATCAGTGCTCTCTGCTCAGCGGGGAGCCTGCTTCCTCCTCTCTCTCGGCCTGCCTCTGTCTACTTGTGATCTCTGAGTGTCAAATAAATAAATAAAATCTTTTGAAAAAACACTATAAAGTGGGCACAGGGATGGAGGGAGTTATGCCAAACGCTAATGCCAACCGCCAGAATGCAGGAACCTTTCTCCCTCCCCCTTTCAAACACTGAAGAAGTTCATTGAGAAGGAAAAGTCATTGCTATGTCACACTGTGTAAATTTGTTTTAAGGTGTAGTTCCTAGAACATGTGACGGGCTGAAAACATTGATAGGGAAGGTGTGGACCGTTTCATGGATGAGAAGAAACTAATGGGTAATTAAGGGAAGGTCAGAACATTTCGAGCACAGAGGCGGTAATAGAGGGGGCAAATGGGACCGCCAGGCAGAGATGGAAACCTGTATGGATAAGCCCAAGGTAATGTTTCTAGGCTTTCTGTGTTCTGTGATGACTGTTTCTTCCTGGTGTTCAAGGGCAGGGATGGGAGGGCTGGGGATACAACAGTCCATTGCAAGCATGGCCCAAGCTTCTAGGGTTACAGCACTATTTGAAAATGCATTGCTCTCTGGAGGACCTGGGTGGCTCAGTAGATTAAGCGTCTGCATTTGGCTCAGGTCATGATCCCAGGGTCCAGGGATCGAGCCCCGATTCAGGCTTCCTGCTCAGGAATCTGCTCCTCCCCCTGCCAATTCTCTCTCTCTTGCTCATACTCTCTCTCAAGTAAATAAATAAAATCTAAAAAAAAAAAAAAGAAGAAGAAGAAGAAAGAAAGAAAAAGAAAATGCACTGTTCTTTAAGGCAGCATGAATCCCTAGCCACCAACTGCTTTCCCTCTTTTCAGCCAAAGTCAACCCTCATGTATTCTATCCATTTCATACAATCTCTGAATGGGAGCCAGTTTCCAAACTACAACTTATATATTAGTTGTAATTAAAAAGCAATGCCCAGTATTATAGCCCTATCTTGGAAAAAGCGTCCTTGGGTGTGTCTTACAGGAGGGCAGAAGTCAAGGTAAATTATACAATTCACCACAAAACATCAGAAATGTACATTTGGAGATTTTTCCCTTTTACCACCCTTCTGCCCCCTACAGACAATTTGTCTAGGATGAGACTTGTGCTGGAAGCGGGACCTAATTGTCTAAAAGAGCCCAGGAGAAAGGCAAACTGTGCGTCTCTACTCAGAGCCAAGGTGAATGCAGCTCCTTCCAGCACGCCGCTTTGCCCGCTGTGGGAACGAGGTCCAGAGCCACCCCGACCACTAGCTCACGGCCATGGGTTGGTGAACTCTTCCCCGCGAATGTAGGAAGCTTCCGACACTTAGTGGTTAATGAAAGAAAAAAAAAAGTCACTCAAAGGACAGCTTTGTCATGTGAAAAGAAAAATACCCCGCTTTAATATGCTTAAGAAGGCATCCGAGGTACATTAGGAAAAAAACCAGTAAATCCTAGACGTCTCAGGAGCAGGGTGGGGGAAAGGGTGACTCTGCCCGCAGCAGGAGCAGAGGCAAGCCTACAGGCAGGCGCGCCCCCTCCCTATCCGTGCTCTCCAGTCTTAAGTCATTCTTCTAGCAAGTGCTTCCCAGTACACCCGGAGCTTCGGCCTGCCCAGAAACGGCTCCTGGAAGCGCAACTTTTCCTCTCCCAAGCAGGACCATCCTCCTACCCTAACAGTGCCCTAGTTTTGGGACTCGGCCCCAGGACAACTGGGTCTTTGCTCTCTCTCGGTGAGGGTGTCCCGATCCCCAGGTCTCCTGGCCGGTGGCTGTAGGAGACCTGGGACAGGTACGCGTAACAAACCTGGAGGTGGTCCGCTGCTTGCAGGCAAGGCGCACTCCGCTGCGGCCGGAGCTGCCGCGCCTTCGGGTGGGGCCCGAGACCACCCGCGACCGAGGCCTCGACCGCAGCGTCACGGTCCCTCCGCGCTCTTCAGTCTCTGTCGCCCTCAACGGTCCTGGAAGAAGGGGAACATTTGGCGGAGAAGGCCCTGAATTTGGACCACCCGGCTGCCTGTATAGTTCTTCTCCTTGCAAGGCGACGCCGCCGCTCTCGCCGGGGTCTCCATGGAGCTCGTGCCCACCCAGCTCGGTGTCCGTCGCGGCGCCCACGCGGCGCCGCCGCTGCTGTTGTTGTTGGCGTTGATACGCTCGCAGCCGCCCGCGGTCTCCCAGTCCTCGGCCCCCGAGAGCTCCCGCAGGCTCTGGGGCGCGTCGGGCCGCAGGTAGTGACAGGCCCGGTGGCCGCTGTAGTCGCGGCGCGAGGGGTCGGCCCCCAAGGCGCCCACCAGCACCTTGATGACCATGTCGTGGCCCTGCAGGGCCGCCAGGTGCAGGGGTGTGAGACCGCCGCTGCCCGAGGCGCTCACGTCGAGCTGCAGCCCCCGGCGCTGGGCGAAGTCGTGCACCAGGATGAGCTCCTCGTGGCACCCGTGCTTGGCCAACCAGTGCAGCACCGTGTAGCCCGTGATCGGGTCGCACCTCAGCAACAGGGCGGGCTCGGCTTCCAGCTGCTCCCAAAGCACCTCAAGGCGGCCCTCGGCGGCCGCCAGTATCCACGCGTGCTCGTGGGGCTCCAGGCACAGCCCGCCGCCGCCCGGCCCGTTCGGCCCGTTCGGCCCGTTCGGCCCGGCCGGGGACGGCTCCTCTGCGCGGTCCTCCGACGGCCAGCCGGCGGGGGCCGCCCCCTGCAGCCCCAGCAGCTCCCGCAGCGCTCCCCGCCGGCGGCCGGAGCCCGCTGCCGGGAGCAGCATTGAGCCGTGGAGGAGGGGGTCCCGGGAGGCGGCGGCGTGGCCCCGGTACCTGCCCAGGGTGGCGGGGTCCACTTTCCAGGGGCGGAGCTGCGGGGCGCTCCTGGGGCTCAGCGCGGTGGCGGCGAGGGAGGCCTTGGGCCCCGGGTTCGCGGTCCCTCGGGGCTCGGCCATGGTCCTGCCTCTGCTGCCGCGGCGCTTCCAGGGTCGAGCGTTCGCTGCCCTTCCCGGGCCCCTCCGGGAGAGGAACTGGCGCTGGCGTTGGGGAAGGAAGCGGCTTGAGCAATTGGGCTCGGAGGGAGGGAGTAAAGGCGGGGAGGGAGAAGGAGGGAGAGACCCGGCGAGCCGAGGGAGGGCCCCGGCGCGGAAGGTGAGGGGCGTGGAGGGGTGGGAGCTCCGAGCCGGGTCCCCGGAGCCAGCCCCCCTAGCGCCCCGCGGGGACCGACGCTACCTCCGCGTTCCCGGGTCGCGGGCGGCCCCGCCCCAAACGGCCAGGTGAGCCCCGCCTCCCTGACCGCGCGCGACGGTGTGGCAGGCGCGGGTGGGGGCGAGCGGGTCCCGAGCGCCGCAGGGCCGGGCTTCTCAGCATCCCCGCAGCTGCCGGGGTGAAGAGGCTCCAGGGCGCCCCCTCCCCGGCGGGCTGAGCTCGGCGGGCAGCCAAGGCCTCCGGGAGTGCGATCCTTGAGCTCCAGGGCGCTGGCTCCCCGCCCCCTTCCTTCGCCCTTCCTCTTATCTCCTGCACTTTGTCCCCGAGCAGCCTTTGTCCCGCCCCCAGCGTTCCGCCAGGCGGCCTGGGACTCGGGCTCCGGTGCCTTGTCCTTTGTATGGCCTTGACCCTCCCCACAGATCCTGGAGTCGCCTGGGATTCCAGCAGATGGACTTGAGACAAGGGGCCAGGCGGAAGCTATTGGGAGGGACTGGGAAAGGGTACTGGAAAGGGTCTTAGCTTCTTTCGCGCGGGTCCCCGCTCAGCCCTCTGCCCTCTTCTCCTCTTTAACCCTTTCCCCATTTGGCTCGAAGAAGCTGGTACAGGTGAATCCGCTGCCACGGGAATGCTCAGCCCTCTTCAGCCCTCAGCAGGCATGTGTCCCACTTGACTCCGTGAGGATATTTTACCTTATCCTGAGGGTGGCCTTCTCTTTGCTCTTTCCTTCCCTCAATACTCAGTAAGTGGTAGTTCTTGCCTCCTGTCCCAACCACGATAGGGAGCTCAGTTAGTGAGTGCCAGGGACCCTCGCAGAAGATTCTCGAGTCATAGAGGGACACAGCCGTGATTAAGGTGGTGTTTAGGAAGAGGACTCTGGGAGAGGCAGACAAGAAGCCAGGATACTGTTCCAACAGTCTAGGCCAAAGGCTATGGGAGTTCAAGCCAAGTCAGCCCACTCGGCTGGGCCCAAGTGTGACAGAAGCTATCAGAGACTTTCCTCCTTAGCCCTCAAATATTTTGTCCTAAATATCTTGAGATTTCCTTCATGACAGCCTATGCATTTGTAATTAATGTTTGAACATTTTATTTTTTTTTAAAGATTTTATTTATTTATTTGACAGAGAGA
>NC_081575.1:29839051-29856031 GCF_022355385.1 Mustela nigripes
CCCCCCGCTAAGTATTATTGCTGTCTCCAGTTTTACGGAGAGGTTTAGTCCACTTGCTCAAGGTCACCCAGCAGGAAGTGGCAGAGCAGGTCTGTACGGCACGGCACCAGCACCGTAGTCTCTGTTCTGGCACTGAGGGAGCCCGAGGGACTGGCGTTCACTCAAGCCAGGCTTATCAAGTGCAGATCACTCACACTAGCCCCAAATTCCAACACAAGGGAGGGACTCTCCCCGACCTGAGCATATCTTGAAGTTGCCCTCCTCTTCTAGAATGTCCTCCCTCAGAGCTTCTGTCTATGGAAGTTCTCCCCATCCTTCAAGGTTGGCCTCAGCTCCCACCTTCTCCAGTGTGACTCCTCCAGCCCAGAGTGATCGCTCTCCCTCTCCCTCTGTTTCTCCCAGCCCAGCTGCTTGTCTTCCTTCTCCAGCCCCCAGCACAGACTGCCCTATGTCTTGTGGCTCTTCCCTTACTCTGACATGCCAGCTCGACTCTCAACTCTTGGATGACTGTGTCATACTATCCTGGTGCCCCTGGTAGGTGCGGGAGAACTAGCTGTTGCCTTGCTCTGGTTTGGCCGCCTGGGAAGCCGTGATTGTGTGTGCATGTGAAGGGGGGCGCTGTGTGTTGGTGTGTTGGGGGGGGGGTGCATCTGCAGCCGCAGCGTCCAAGCCCATGCCCACATCCCTGCCTCAGACCTCACCCGCGGGACCCTGGAAACAGCTCCCTGATTGATTTCACTGGTTCATAAAAAAGAAGATAGGGATCGCGTAGTTGTTTCCCTGAGCCAACTAGCCAAAGCCACCTCCTGGCCTTTGCTGACTCCTCAGCGACCAGGCCCAGGCCCAGCATGGGCCTCAAGCTTTCAGGCTTTCATTTTCAAAATGAACCCTGACTGACAAGCAGCTACTTCCGTTGCTCTGGAAACTCCCCTCCATAACCCCAAATTTGTAAACACCAAACCACACGCATGCATACACACTTCCAGAATATGCAAACAGCTGCAGCAATGTTTTTTTTTAATCAAAGTGCCAGCATGGAGAATGCAGGATGGAGGAATGCTTGGACTCTTAATTTTCCTCGCCACTAAGCAAGCAAGTCCCCTCCCTATCAGCACTAATAATATCTCTCGTTCCAGTCCAAAGACCGCGAAGGCGGTGGCCGGACCAGCACCACACACCTATAACGCACATGCCCTTGCTTAGCTCTGTTGCCAGAGACTCAAGCCCTGGTACCTCCCTAGGTCACCAGTTGCATACAAGGGTCCCCAAAGCCACCACACCCTGTCTCTATTCTGGTAGAGAGGGTCTCTGGAATTTCAGAGCTGGGTGTGGGGTAGAGGATGCGGAAGGCAGAAAGGACAGTACTGACCATCCCCCTCCAAAACGAAGATGCCCATCACCTTGAAGTAGCTGTCCCCTCCCAAGGGAGTAGGGCAGAAGTCCCTCAAGCCCTTGGAAATAGTCTCCCCCAAAGGTACATGCAACGTGTCTATTTGGGGTGGCTATTTGCATTTCAAATGCAATGCCTCTTGTTTCTTCCAAATAGCTTCTCTGATGTACTTGTGGGTTCCTTTACAGATCCTGGACTATTTGAACTCAAACTTCACGTTTCGTTGGTCATTTCTTCATTTTTCAGATGTGGTTTAACTGTCAGAAAGGATGGCAGGAGGCAGAGAAGCTTAAAGCCCAAGTGTTAGGCATACATTGAAACTCAGTCTCAGTGAAGAGAGGCTCGTGTATCTTACTAGAAGTCAGTGGGGAGTGATAATTGATCTGCAAAAATGTAATTTGTACGCAACTTATCAGGAACATGTTCCTGGGGGGAAGCCAAAGGCACATGCATCTTTGGTTCTCAGTGGCATTTGCCAGTGAGGCTTATGGATTTAGAACAATCCACGGCTGCAGAACAGGCAAGAGGGGAATATGTGAAATGGGGGAAGAAAAGTCCCTCAGCTTCTATACTCCTTGCTGATGGAGGGAACAGGAAACATTCTTGAGGTTCTAGATCGGGTCTATATCTAAAATCGGGTTTCTTTCTTCCAGAAACCAGTGCTGATCTCATCATGTGACTCTCAATGAAGGAGAAAGCCATGAGAGAAAGCTTCTTTCCCACTGAGTGAAAGAATGTGTGGCTGTGTGTAAATGTGTGTGTGAGTGTATGCCTGAGTGTGTGTTCGTGTGTGTGCACACACTGCCAGGCGTAACTGTCTCTGGTTGTCATTTTCCCGTTTCCGAGTGTCAGGGCTTTACGAGAGGACACCCCTGGGAAAGGTTTAACGTTCTGAATACCTTTTCCTTGGCTGATAGAACAAATCACTTAAAAACACTTTAAAAACTCTTTCCTAGTATTGGAATTACTACCCCCCCGCCCAGTCCTTCAGTAAAGTGGCATGTACTTTCTAGAAAAACAGCTGTGAGCTTACTCCAGGAGTAGGGTAAGCTTGCAACAGGAGAAGGTGTTAGAACCGGGCTGACTTCGTGAACGATGGGACCAGGGATTTTTAAAATGGCTGAGGAGAAAGGGGCTTGCAGGGAGCAGAAAGAAATCTTTCCTCCCTGGTACAAACAAGAAACTTCCTAAAACTTGGGCTGCCGGGCACCTGGGTGGCTCAGTCATTTAAGCATCTGCCTTCGGCTCAGGTCATGATCCCAGGGTCCTGGGATCTAGCCCCTCATCAGATTCCCTGCTCAGCAAGGAATCTGCTTCTCCCTCTGCCTCTGCCCCTCCCCTCTGCTCATGCTCGTTCTCTCTGTCATAAATGAATAGAAAATCTTTTTTTTTTTGGAGGGATTGGCAAAGCAAGGTTTATTGAGTGATAGCGAAGTGATAGTTCAAAGCTCCCGAGGAGGAAGGGGACCTGAGAGGGTTGCCCTAAAAAAATAAAAAATCTTTAAAAAATTAGTAAATACTTAAAAAAAAAAAAAGACTCAGGCTTCAATAGCTTATCTGGATTCCACGTGTCAGGCATGGGCCCTGAAGTGTGACAAGAAAAAAAAAATTCCAGGGCACATTATACTGCTCCTACTGTGACAATATCACATCCCAGAAAGACCTGAAGCATTACCATGTGGAGACACACGAGGGCGCTCTAACCCACGAGCGCTCCAGCAAACCAGAAAGGTCTTCCAGATGTCAACCTGGGAGGAAAGAAGCATTTGCAGGTCCTATGTCCATGTGGATTCAGGTTTTTACCCACGTGGCTCACCGTGGGTCCTTAAGTAGATGCGAAGAGGGAGGTGCTAGCATCAGGGCCTGTGGGGAGAAGGCCGGGGTGCCATCTTGAAGAGGATGGGCACAATCTGGAAAGAGAAGGAGGATGGTGAACAGAACAAAGTGAGGGGTAGGCTTCTGTCATATGTAAGGATTGGAATAATAATCCCTTGTGGTTTTCAGAGTGCTTTCATCTTTCTTTCTTTCTTTGACAGAGATCACAGTAGGCAGAGAGGCAGCCAGAGAGAGGGGGGAAGCAGGCTCTCCACTGAGCAGAGAACCCGATGTGGGACTCGATCCCAGGACCCCAGGATCACGACCCAAGGTGAAGGCAGAGGCTTTAACCCACTGAGCCACCCAGGCGGCCCTGCTTTCGAATTTCTTAATGATCACTTCGACCCAGGCAGCAAGACTGTGAGGTATGTGGCAAAGACAGTACTTAAATCCAATTCACACAGAAGACTGAGAAAGGTTAAGTGACCTGCCCAGAGTCACACAACTCAAAAGTGGTGGGACAGGGTCTGTGCTCCCTGACTCCATATCATGCTCCCTTCCTGGGATCTCTGGTGGGCCGAGGCAGCTGACAGCATCGTTCTGTAGTGCAGGAATGTTATCTGTGCTGCCTTCTGGCTTCTGTTTCTAATCCAGACAGCCCGTCCGCAAATCACCCAATGGAGCCCTCCTTAGTAATAACGGTGACAGCTTCCTGCTGGACCTGAGTGCTTGGGTGCCTGGCAGGTCCTGTGCTAAGCATTAAACGTGTGAAATCATACATGAGGGCTCATAGCCATCCTATTCCCAGCAGCCAAAAGCTCAAAACAACCCCAGTGTCCAACAGGTGAGTGGATAAACCAAATGTGGCAGATCCACGACGTGGAATATTATGTGGTCGTCACAAGGAATGAAATCATGACACATGCCACAACATGAAGGGACCCTGAAAACACGAGGCTAAGTGAAAGAAGCCAGGCACAAAAGACTGCATATTGTCTGATTCCCTTTATGCAAAATGTCCAGAAGAGGCAAATCCATAGAGACAGAAAGTAGGTCAGTGGTGGCCGAGGCTGGGGGGTGGGACAGAGACAGGAAAGGGCTATTGGGGAATGACTGCTGACGCGTGCAGGTTTCTTTCTGGGGTGTCCTGGGATCGAGTTCAGCGTCAGGCTCCCTGCCCAGTGGGGAGTCCACTTTTCCCTCTCCCTCTGCCCCTCCTCCTGCTTGTGCTCTCTCACTCTCTCTAAAATAAATAAATAAAATCCTTAAAAAAAAAAACAGACCTCAGATTAACGCTAATATAGCTATGCAAAGGTGTCATTCTGACCTTAGTTAATTTCAGCACTTTGCCTCAGGGGCTGTCATAGATGAGAAAGATACCAGCCACAAACAGAAGGCAAATTCCACTGGCTGGGCTTACTACATCATGATTCTCATTTTTCAATTCCACCCACCAATTATGTACCGGTTTTTGATAAAAATTCAGCTGACAAATGGTCACCTTTTCTGATGTCGATCATTTGTTCTTGCCAACCAGTCAGCATCCGTTGCGCTTTTGTGTTTTTAACAAATGTCTCCCAAACCCACAAAAACTCTACATTGGAAAGATTTTAAACCAGGGCAGAAAATTTCAGTCCCAGGTCTTTAAGTGTGCAGATACAAGAGGTTTTCTAGGTATGCAACTTAACGTCATTTTTGGCAATAAAACTACATAACAGTGAAAAACACATGTATCCCTTTTCCAAATGTCCTCTCAGTGTACTCAGTTTCCTTCCAAAGCGGTTACTTTTTCACCCATTGTTAAAATACCAATTTAAAAAAAATACCAATTTAAGGGGCGCCTGGGTGGCTCAGTGGGTTAAGCTGCTGCCTTCGGCTCAGGTCGTGATCTCGGGGTCCTGGGATCGAGTCTCCCATCAGGCTCTCTGCTCAGCAGGGAACCTGATTCCCTCCCTTTCTCTCTGCCTGCCTCTCTGCCTACTTGTGATCTCTGTCAAATAAATAAATAAAATCTTTAAAAACAAACTAACAAATAAATAAAAAATCAATTTAACCTTGAATAGTTATATTGGATGTGCTTATTATTATTTTTTTAATGTTCACTGACTGCCATAGGATACCAGGGAAGAAGTCAGTAAATTTGAAACAGGTTATCTTTGTGGGAAAGGAAAGCGTATTTTTGGGTTGAAACTCTTTTAAGGACTTTGTCACAAAATAAACAGTCAGCCTCTGTGTGGTACCAAAGTGACAACGGTAGTATCATTCTCTACCTTGTTACAAAATAGAACACTGTAAAGATTTTACTATGTATCAAAAGATCTAGTTTCTGTACCATACTGAATGAACCCAGTAACACTTTGCATAATTCAGGCTTCAGTATCTTAGCTGAAACAGCTTGCCAACTTTCTCAGTAAACTTACCTTGAAACTTACCCCACCTTTTGGAAAAAGTTCCTGTCAAAGCAGCAGAACTGTGTTTCCAGTTTTTCTATAAGATATTTTTAAAAATTAGGGGCTACCTGACCAGTTCCGTGGGTAGAGCATGTGACTTGATCTCAGGGTCATGAGTTCAAGCCGCATGTTGGGCGAGGAACCTACTTAAAATTTTTTTTAAATAATAAAATAAAAAGATGCCTGGGTGGCTCAGCAGGTTGAGCATCCGCCTTCAGCTCAGGTCATCATCCCAGGGTCCTGGGATCCAGGCCCCCATCAGGCTCCCGCCTGCTTCTCCCTCTCCTCCCTGCTCTCTCTCTCTCTCAAATAAATAATTAAAATCTTTTAAAAAATAATAAAATAAAATAATTAAACCAGTCACTTTTAAACCAGTCATGTTTTGATCAAATTACATCTTTCTCTTTATATCTTTTTTTATGGATTTATAGTAGGTTTTGGGGATTTCATTAATGAAACAGAACCTAGCAAATACAAAGCTGCAAATGTTAGAAACATTTTATCCAACTGTATAGCAAACTTTGCACACTATATCATTTATTCTAATACTCTGTTCAAATCTTCAGCAATGGTCTCTAGATGCCCTTCCAAAAGTATTTGCTGACAAAAGAATGAATTTCAATTTGTCTTTCACATGGATTTATTTTGACCAATTTATCTTTAAAAAATTTTTTTAAAATTTTATTTATTTATTTGAAAGGGGGGGCGGAGAGAGCACGCAAGCGAAAGGGAGGTGCAGAGGGAGAGGGAGAAGTGGACTCCGCGCTGAGCAGGGAGCCCAGTGTGGGATGTGATCCCAAGACCCTGAGATCATGACCTGAGCCCAAGACAGATGCTTAACTGAGCCACCTGAGTGCCCCTATTTTGACCATTTTTTAAAAATTTTGACCATTTTTACCATGATAGGAAAAATAAGTGTTTTCCCAAATGGATTCGTTTTGGCTTTTATTATTTAGCAAGAAATTCCAAATGAAGCTTCTAAACATTTATCTTTACATTTAGTGAGATTTAATAGGAAAATAAGATATTTGCTGAAAAAGTAGTAGAGATTATCTTTCTTTAAGAGAGATTTATACATTGGGGCACCTGGATGGCTCAGTCATTAAGCAGCTGCCTTCAGCTCAGGTCACGATCCCAGGTCGAGCCCCACATTGGGCTCCGTGCTCATTGGGGAGCCTGTTTCTCCCTCTGCCTGCTCCCCCTACTTGTGTTCTCTCTCTCTCTCGCTGTCAAATAGATAAATAAATAAAATCTTTTTAAAAAAAGATTTTATTTATTTATCTATTTGACAGCGAGAGAGACAGCACACAAGCAGGCAGAGAAGCAGGCAGAGAGAGAAGCAGGCTCCTCGCCGAGCAAGGAGCCTGGACTCTATCCGCGGACCCTGAGATCGTGACCTGAGCCGAAGGCAGCGGCCCAACCGACTGAGCCACTCAGATGCCCCAATACATAAAATCTTTAAAAAAAGATTTATATAGTTATTTGAGAGAGAGAGCATGCAAGTTGGGAGAGGAGTAGAGAGAGAGAGTCTTTAAGCAGACCCCCGTTGAACACAGAGCCTGATGTGGGGCTCAAGCTTACCACCCTGAGATCATGACCTGAGCCAAAACCAAGAGTCAGGCACTCAACAGACTGCACCACCCAGGTGCCCCAGAGATTTATTGTTGTGTTCTGGATACCCAGTTTTTTAACGTAAATTTACAAAAAATGAGGACATACAAACAGAAAAGTGCACAAGTGTACAGCTTGATGAATTTTTACAAATTTACCACCAGCACCCAGATCAAGAAACAGAGCATGAGAGCACCCAGAAGTGTCCTTTGTGCCCCTGCCCTTTCTTTATACCTTTGGTTCCTAGTGCTGTGTAACGAATCACCCCCAAACTTAGTGGTGAAAAACAACCATTGCATTACGCTCATGGATTCTGCTAATCACGATCCCTTCTCATTATTAGCCAGAATCTCGAGGCAAAGTATACACTTGCAGTGAGTTTGTAATCAACAAAGTGGATGTTAATTATCTGCTTGATATTTTTCTGTTTCCTTCTTTTTTGTTGTTGTTGGCTGATTTCTTATCAGAATCAATGTGTTCATTGTTGCTGTTACTTTATAATGGGGCAGATAAGAAGCTCACACTAGGACTGGAGATGAATCAGTTCTGCCATTTTCTTTTTCCCCTTTGTACTTGTGTTCTTCATATTATCTTCATTCGGGCTGTGGTTCTGTAGGCATCCTTTCAAGCCACTTTTCCATTTGGGGAGGACTGGTTTAGTTAAAACCAGATGGTATAATCTGTAAATTCACAACCCAACACAGAAATTGCAGAACTTTGCAGTAAGTTAAAAATAAAATGAAAGAGGGCTGGCGTCACCATCCATCTTTCTGCGTCGTGGAATTCCTGTTCCTCAGGACACCCATCTGGGACCATCTCACAAAGGCACTGGATGAGGGTGCCAGCGCCAAGCCACGTATTGTGTACATTACACTTTAATTTCCCTTGTATCTTTGTCACCAAAGAAATTGACATAGACGTTCTCCTACTTTCTTCCCACACCTCAGTGGGTCATCTCGCACACCCCGCTTTGGAGACCACTGGTTCACTGCACTGGTTCCATTTTACAAATGAGGCAACTGAGGTACGGGCAGGTGAGGCACCTGAGTCAACGACACAGAGTTGGTAGGTGATGGAGCGAGGAATCAAACAGGTCTGTTTGGCTCGGTTGACCCTGCTCCTTCAGTTATGAGCAAAAGATTCTGGCTGACTCAGCGACACAGTTTCTGGTTTCAGATACCAGAACTGTGAACGCTGGAGCTTATTTCCTCAGCTAAGGCACATTTCCCTCCAGGTGATCTAGGACAGAGTGGGGGTTAGGATTAGAGAGACGACGTGGGGGCATGGTTGGAATCTAACTCCCAGTCCCTGGGCGCTTACTCTTTGCAAGACACAGACCTGAGCACCAAATCCTCCTCGCAGCCCTAGGAGGTGGGTCTGAGTGTTGTCGCCATTTCACAGGTGACAGATGGATTAGGGGGCCACCTAATGCCACACCAAAAACGCAATGACTCCAAAATCTGGGCTCTTAACCAACGTGTAGTATTGCCTCTAGACTGTCTGCCTCCTAGATAATGCGGTTTTAGCAAGCACACAGTAAGACTTAGCAACATGCCAGGTGCTGTGACAGCTGCGTACCATGTGCTGTATCTTATTGAATTCAAACAACAGCCTCAAGAGAAAGGAACTCATTTGACAGATGCAGAAACTGAGGCTTGGAGAGGCTCGGCAGCTTGTCCAGGGTCACGGGGCCGCTAGCACGTGGCCGAACTTCTCCCAGGCTGGTGTCCCCTCCATCATGGCCTTGGGTGGGGGAGTGGGCGGAGTCTCGATAGAGCCAGCCTGTCCTAGGGAGCCCACTAACAGTGCCATCAGCATCTCCTCCCTGAGCAGATGGAATCCAGAGAGGCCTAGAATGGCTGTGGGCTGACGCCAGTCCAACGGGAGATGAAAAGAGATTGCGAGATTAGAAGCATTTCTGGAAATTCAATACTACTGTGGCATCTCAGCACATGATTCATTTTTTAAAATCTTACTACAGTATCTGCTCATGACAGATTGGAAATTAAAAATAAATAAATAACTCATCTTTCACTACAGATCGTTTGAGAAGCACGAGTATAAACAAATCCTAAGCACCATCCATGCTCATGGTCTGTCATTTGGGGAGCAGGAGCGGTCAACTCCCAGCCAAGGAATGACTGGATTCATCCCACGTTGAACCTGATGCTGAGGGTTTGTGAGAGACAATAAGGGCCTGACCCTGTTCCTCCTGGGGGTTCGCCAAAGAGGAGGAGGCAGTTGGGTTTGGATGATCAAAAGATGCAGTGTCATTTTTGTTTTGAGGGCTCACTTGGTAGTGCTCTGATGGCCATCCGTCAGCAGAGGGCCTCAATGTGCCGTCCTCCAGGTCCACACATGCCACTGTGGTCCTCAGCATTCCTGGGCACTGCCGTCTCCCCAGAGACAGCTGGCATGACCCAGTTAACTGGGACTGGACAGACAGCAGGAATTAGGACTGGATGGTCAAGTGAGTTTTTAGGGCGCTAAGTGCAAGGTCCAGGCACGTGACCAGACTCCAGCTTTTCCCTTCCACCTTCTGCCAGTGCAGATGCTGCCATCCCAGCTCTGCCCACTCCGGGCCACTCTGCCCGACTGCTCCAGTCCTAATCGCTCGCCCCCTCACAGAATCCTTGCCATCTGGAATACCCAACCCAACATGTGATCATATAGTAGCTTGAATGCTTCTCAGTGACTTATGTTTCATTTTTGCATCTTGGGGAAAGGTCCCCAAAAGCAGGCACAGGGGAAAAGGCAGTCAGAACTGAAGCATGGGGGGTGCCTGAGTGGCTCAGTGAGTTAAAGCCTCTGCCTTCAGCTCAGGTCATGATCCCAGGCCTGGGATCAAGTCCCGCATCTGACTCTCTGCTCAGCGGGGAGCCTGCTTCCTCCTCTTTCTCTGCCTGCCTCTCTGCCTACTTGTGATCTCTGTCAAATAAATAAATATAATCTTTAAAAAAAAAAAAAAAAGAACGAAGCATGGTGAGAGAGGACACGAGGGGGCTGCCCAGGCATCAGAACAGGCATCTAGGGGCGCCTGGGTGGCTCAGTGGGTTAAGCCGCTGCCTTCGGCTCAGGTCATGATCTCAGGGTCCTGGGATCGAGCCCCACATCAGGCTCTCTGCTCAGCAGGGAGCCTGCTTCCTCCTCTCTCTCTGCCTGCCTCTCTGCCTACTTCTGATCTCTCTCTGTCAAATAAATAAATAAAAAGAAATCTTTAAAAAAAAAAAAAAAAGAAGAACAGGCATCTAAAGTCAGGGCTGGTTCAGCAGGAAGGGTGCCCCCCAGGCAGAAACTCAGGGTGCTGTGAGCTACTGATGGCCCACTGGCCTAGAGCCTGGGTCAAGGCTGAGCCTAAGGTTAAGAGGGTGGGACAGACAGAGACATTCCAGTCTCTGGGTCATAGGCCAGACCTATGGGTCATAGGGTCTGGGTCATAGGCCAGACCTGAGCCCGCATTGTTCCTTAGCCTGGCATTCAAAGCCCTCCACGATCTGACCCTATTAAAATGACGACAGTTAGCATCTGCTGAGCAATGCCGGTGTTTATGTGCATTAACTCATGGAGTCCTCAAACTGGCCTCACCGGTAGGTTCCATTATTATCTCCAGTTTACAGATGGGAAAATTGAGGTTCAGAGAAGTTAAGAGGTCACCCCAGGTTGCACAGCTAGCATGTGGTGGAGGTGGGATTCGAACCCGGGCCGTGTGGCTCCAGGACAGATGTTTAGCCGATAGCTTATACTCTGAAACATTTGCCTTACCATCACAACGAGCCTTCAGTGCCTTAAACTGAAGGAGTGGCTCCAATGTGGAGACCTCAGACATGGGAGAGGCTGACAGGGGAGAAAATTCTGGTCTTGGAGACCTTTCCCGGAGGCACACTCAACTCTGCCCTCTGAGCTTTGTGTTTCATGGTGGCCCCCCTGGGAGATGGTGCCTGCCTCTCGAGTGAAGTGAACGAGGGAAGATAGTTCCTGGTTTGGGCTTGTGGCATCTTCCCAAATGACTCAGGGCCTCCAAGCCTTGGCCTCAGCATTTCAGCGGCCCCTGGAAAGGCTGAGTTCACGTGAACATTGTTCTGACTCAGGTGGGCAGGATCTGGTGAGATCTCAACGTGCAGAATTTTGGGGTTTACTTTGTATCATACTGAGTTGTCATTTGTCCTGGCTTGGAGATTAAGAAACAGGGCCTATCTCTGAAACTAATTATATGCTGTATGTTAATTAATTGATTAAAAAAAAAGAGAGAGGGTGCCTGGGTGGCTCAGTGGGTTAAGCCACTGCCTTCGGCTCAGGTCATGATCTCTGGGTCCTGGGATCGAGTCCCATGTTCGGCTCCCTGCTCAGCGGGGGGCCTGCTTCTCCCTCTCCCTCTGCCCCTCCCCTCCCTCATGCTCTCTTTCTCTTTTTCTTAAGTAAATAAATAAAATATGAAAAAAAAAAAAAACAAAGAAACAGGGCCTGTGCCTTCCATGGCCTTGCGGAAACCGTACTCTTTTCACCTGTCGGTTAGGGCAGGTGTGGACAGTCTCTCACAGCTGCTGCTAAGAGCATGAGCTCTCTATCGGATGTGCTGGGGTTGGGTTTAGGTTGGTGAAGGGGGCAAGGAGGGCCTCGAGCCCAGCATGGGGTCTCAAGAGAAGACACCAACCCTGGGTCAGCTCCTGCAGGGAATGGCAGGCGCCTCCCACAAACAGGCGGGGAAGGGAGAGGAAGAGAGCTTTGCAGCAGACCCCAAGGCCATGGCTAATGGATTTGCCTGCTGTCTTTGGCACTTGTGCCCCAAGTTGTCAAAGCCTTGAAGGAAAACAACCCTGCCTGGCCCAGGACAGTGGAGGGATCAGGGACTCTGACACCTACAGCTCAGTATTACCCATCAGGGGGTCATTCCCATTCTTTGGGGAGTTCGGCTGTTCCTTTAAGGCGCAAGGAACAATCCGCCCCAGTTTGGTCACCTGATCCAGTTTGGCCAGCTGGTACCATCCAGGGTTCTGTTGCTAGGGTCCCCTGGCAGTCTGCTTGGCAAGAGCAGGTGGGAAGAATAGTCACTTGATTTGTTTCCTGTCTGCCAGACGCTCAGAGCTGCTGGAAATCCACACGGATGCAGCAACCCGACTTGCTTTCATTCATCGAGATCCAGAGGGAGGACACGCTCCTTCTGAAGACAGCTAGGACCCACATGCCTAATCTAGCAAGTCGGGTAGGGTGAGTTTCACACTTCTCCACACATTTCAAAGTATAATTAAATGTCGGGGCTGCCTCGTGCCTCTCCTTCTGTGCTCATGTAACACTTGGTTCTCAGGGCTCTCAGGGACTGAAGATTTTGTAAAGGAACAAAACAGACCAAACACATATGCAAATTATTCATATTTATGAGTGAAAAATGACTAAGACAACAGATTGATGAGGCTCCATTACCAAGGCAGGCATTTGATTCCAGGCTGCAAAGGGGGTGGGGTGGGGTGTGGGGCACAAGAAGGTGGCCCCACACGGGACTGGCCAGACCCCACCCGGTATATGGTATTCGGGTTTTGGAGCCCATTTGTGGCAGTAGCCCGGAGCGAAGGGATTCCTGATGAGAAATGGTTGAAAGACACTGAGAAAGTTTAGCTGGAGGAGGAACATGACAGCTGCCTTGGAAAAAAACGAAGGGCTGGCCTGTGGGAGAGCTGGAGGGGACTCAAGGCAGAGTGGAGGAGTGTAGGGTGAGCTTTGGACTCTGGACCCTGCAGCTGAATTTGTGGCTCGGCAACTTACCAAGGCTGCTCCCTCTGGGAAGTCACCGAATCTCTCTGAGCCTCAGTTTCTTCATTGGTGTGAGGAGGAGGAGACTACCTTCCTCCGTGTGCTCCTGTGAGGATTCAGTGAGAGGTGATCTATAAAAGAGCACTTGAAATCCGCACCATTCTTGGCAATTTGTATTACTGAGTGTGTGTGGCGCAGGAGCACAGAGCATGGTCCAGTGGGTGAAACTGACTGAGAGGCTGATCCTGAGGGATAGGCTGAAACTGACCAAGAGGCTGACTTTGGCACTGCAAAAAAGAGCTCCCCAACCAACAGAAGGATCTTAAGACGCAAATGGCTACTTGGAGAACAGGCCATTTCATCATCACTGGAGATGTTCAAGCAGAGGCTGGACCAGAATTTTCTGGAAGGCTTCAAGGAGGAATTCCTGCATGTGGAATAAAGTTGGAGAGCATTACTTCTTCTTTTTTTTTTTTTTATAAGATTTTATTTATTTATTTGGCAGAAAGAGATCACAAGTAGGCAGAGAGGCAGGCAGAGAGAGAGAGGGAAGCAGGCTCCCTGCTGAGCAGAGAGCCCGATGTGGGACTCGATCTCAGGACCCTGGGATCATGACCTGAGCCGAAGGCAGAGGCTTTAACCCACTGAACCACCAAGGCGCCCCCATTACTTCTTTTTTTAAAAAATTTTATTTATTTAAGTAATTTCTACCCCCAACACAGGACTCAAACTCACAACCCCACGCCAGCCAGGATCCCCAGAGGGCATCACTTCTAAGGTCTTTTCCAACCTTTAGTGTTAGAGATTCTATACTGAGTTCTGGCCCAGGCCTGTTACTCTCAGGAACTGTGCAAGCTCCACTTCTGCCTTGGGTCCCTTTCTTTCTTGCCTGTTTGCCACTCCTTGCCTAGCAGTTGGCCCCGCTTTCCTGAATCATCAGTTTTTCCTCCTCTACTGGATCTTTTCTATTCGCACACACATATGCTGTTTATTCTCCAACTGAAGAAAAAGAAAACCGATTTCCTCTAGCTGTTGCCTCATTTCTTTCCTTCCCTTTTTCTGAACAGTTCAAAAGAGCTGCCTGCATCTTTCTCCTCCAAGCCTCTCTCTCTCTCTCTCTTTTTAAAGATTTTCTTTATTCATTTGACAGAGAGAGAGAGAGAGAGAGAACAAGCAGGGGGCACGGCAGGCAGAGTGAGAAGGAGAAGCAGGCTCCCCGCTGAGCAGAGAGCCCAATGCAGGACATCCCAGGACCCTGGGATCATGACCTGAGCTGAAGGCAGATGCTTAACCCACTGGGCCACCCAGGTGCCCCTGGGTCCATCCTTACCGAAGCAGAAGCCAAAGTCCTCATCCCCCAACTATTCTCCCCATTCAGCCCACTCCAGGAATCAGCAGACCTCCTTGCTCTTCCTTCAAGATGCTGCCCAAGCTCCTGGCTTGGAATGTTCTTTCCCCAGATATCTGGTCTTCTTGCTCACCCACCTCCTTCAGGTGTTCTTGGTGAGGCCTTCTCTGTCCATCCTACTTAAAATGGCCACTCCCCCCACTCTCCCCGGCCAGCCCCTCTGTCCCACTTTCCCTTCCCTGCTTTATTTTTAACTTAACACTCATCACCACCTGGCGTACTATATGTTTTACTCAATTATGTTGTTTATTGTGGACTGTCTTTCTCCCATGACAATGTAAGCTCCAAGAGGGCAGGGAGTTCTGTGTTCTGTTGTACGTTTCTGTGTGCTGAGGTCGCTCCAGTGTCTAGAACAGCGCCTGGCACAGGATAAGTGCTCAATAAATGTTTGTTAATTTCCCAGATGGACTGATAAGTGACAAACGCTCCACAAGAATAGTGTGAGCTAATTTATGTAAAAGAACGCCCACAAAGCACCATTCTCTGTCTGCATATATGCGTATGCAAATGGATGGAAATGCACGGAATGGGCTCTGGAAGGATCACTCCCAAGCAGTAGTGGTGGTTATGACTAGGGTTGTTCCCAGTGGACCTGGGGGTCGGGGAGGAGTGTCAAAGAAAACTGTGTTCACATCCATAATGGTTTTTTTCCCAAGGAAATGTATTTCTGTTTCACTTTTGTGGGATTTAAAAGAAATAAAAATGCAATCCACTAAAAATCATATGGGGCAAGAGTATCCAGGAAGTAAACGAGATTTGTAGGACTGGGTAAGTGCCAAAAGCCATTCTGGGGCTGGGGTGTGCTGGCAGGTCTCCAGGACTGAGCCCCTTCCGGCCCCCATCCCTCCCCCCGCCCTTGGACTTCACACATGATGTCTGTGCAGCACTATCCCTTGGGTTGTTCTAACAGCTGGAGATAGGGAGCCTTCCCTCCACCCCCGCAGGGTTGACTTTCTGTTGGGGGAGCCAGAGCCCCCCAGCTCTCAGCCAGGCCTCTCTGTTAAAGTGAAGGTGTGGATTCCACAGCTATGGGAACGGTGTCCCTGAGGGCTGAGGTCCTTGGCCAGGCCGGTGCAGGCCTCCAAAGAATTGTCCCAGGAATCTGTGCTCCTAGAGAACGAAGGAGCCACCTCCTTTGCACATGGCTGGGTTTCAAGAATGGAATAAGAGCGTCCCACGGATTGGAGTTCACAAATATGGAAGCGATGGAAATCTTTCTCGGCAGTTCTCGCCCACTCCCGCCCCAGGCCCAGTCTGTCGGGGGCTCCATTCTGCCGCCCAAAGACAGCAGATCCGGGAGAATGGGGCTTCTTGCCTCTGGCTGCTCCCCACCTCTTGTTCCCATCAGTGGCACAAGGTCACCCACGAGCAGGCTCCCATCTTCTCGTAAGAGGAAGACAGGGGACTCGCCACTCAAAGACTGCCTCCAAGTGCTGAAAATCCTTCCAGGTCCGTGTAAGGAAAATGTGGGACAAAGGTTGGTGGGTACAAGCAGGTGGGCGAAAAAGGTCAGATTGAGCATTGTCTTGGGGTCAGTCACAGGGGGTCTTGCTGGCTCAGGGTGGTCCATATTGCTTGAGGGCGTAGTTTCTGTTCCCATCTCAGGATGCTCTGCCCACCACGTCTTTGGCCTGAGTTTCGAGAAAAGTCGGAAAAAATAAGATGGAGGTAATGGGCGTCCTCTTTCACATCCCCGCTGTCAAAACATCATTCCAATTCTACCGAAGGAAAAGGGACTATGGCCATTTCTTCCGTAGCTCCTTCCTCCTGTCCGCACCGCCCAGCATCTCTTGTCTCTGGCTGGAGATATTTAAGCTGGTGGTTTTGGCCGTTTGGGAGAGTTACTCACTTTTCCTGGGTCTCTCCCATGGATACAGGAGGTAAACATGTTATTAATCTTTTGCTTGTTTTTCTCCTGTTAAAATGTCTTTTTATTAGAAAGGTGTCTCAGCCAAGTACCTAGAAGGGTAGGGGGGAAATTCTTTGTCCTCATCTGCACTAAGAGGGGGAAAACCCCAGTTCTTCCCTTGCTGTGTGTTTCTTCCCTGTGAGTTTCCCTTGTGGCTCACGCAAACCACTTCACTTCTGGTCCCCAAATATGTGGAAGATCCCCCACGTCAAGGTGGCACGAGTTGGCTGTCCTATAGTTTAACTCAATTCTGACACTATCTGGAGATAGTGCCAGATCCCAGGAGATTAAGGGCTCGGTCCCACAAGACTTGAGCCCCCCAAACATACTTCAGATGCCAGTCTATGATGCCAGGTTATTTCCTGTGCTTCTATCAACTGGCTATAAATCCGAGGCTCCAACAACCTCTTCGGTATAGATTAATTTGCTAGAGTAGCTCATGGAACTCAGGGAAACATTTATGTCTATTAGTTTATTAAAGGATAGGATAGAGGATATAGATTGTTAAAAATAAGACAGCGAGGGGGGTGCCTGGGTGACTCAGTGGGTTAAAGCCTCTGCCTTAGGCTCAGGTCATGATCTCAGGGTCCTGGGATCGAGGCCCACATCGGGCTCCCTGCTCAGCGGGGAGCCTGCTTCTCCCTCTGACCCT
>NC_081575.1:29856131-29871824 GCF_022355385.1 Mustela nigripes
AGTCGCTTCTGCTAAGGCCCAGTCAACTAACCAAGACTTAATACCTAACCTAGTTACAGTTTCAATGTCTCTGAGGAACTTGACCTTTAGCCAGTCAATCTGGAATTCCCTGGTTCGCGCCGGTGAGGGAATCTGCCCCATAAATCCTTTCTATCCCTCCAAAGAACCACGAGGCAGTCTGCTCTTTCCTTATCTCTTCCCGCTCTTGTCTGTAAAAGCCTTCCACTTTGTACAGTTCCTTGGAGCTCCTTTCTGTTTGTTAGATGAGATGTTGCCCAATTCATGAATCATTGAATAAACCCAATTTGATCTGTAAAAATGTACTCAGTTGAGGGGCGCCTGGGTGGCTCAGTCAGTCAAGCACCCGACTCTTGGTTTTGGCTCAGATAATGATCTCAGAGTCATGGGATCCAAACCCACATTGGACTCCCCCACTCCAGGGAGAGTCCGCTTAAGGATTCGCTCCCTCTGCCTACCCCCCCAATTACGTGCACACCCTCTCTCTCTCTAAATCAATCAATCAATCAATCAATCTTGGGGTGCCTGGGTGACTCAGTCTTTAAACATCTGCCTTCAACTCAGGTCATGATCCCAGGGTCCTGGGATCGAGCCCCACATCGGGCTCCCTGCTCTGTGGGAGGCGTGGTTCTCCCTCTCCCACTCCCCCTGCTTATGTTCCCTCTCTGGCTGTCTCTCTCTGTCAAATAAATAAAATCTTTTAAAAAAAAGAAAAAAAATAAGTGTACTCAGTTGATATTTTGTTGTTTGGTAAGAGGAATAGCCAGGTAGAGAGAGATACATAGGGCAAGGACTGGGCTGGTTCTGAGTACGGAAGCTTCTGTCCCTTTGAAGTTGGGATGTGTCACTCTCCCGGTGTGGATGTGTTTACCAGCTTGGAAAGCTCTCCAAACCCCCTACTACTGGGATTTTATGGAGGCTCCCTCGTGCAGGTATAACTGATTATTAACCTCATTCCTCTGTAGAAGATGAGGGGGATGGGCTGAAAATGCCAAGCTTCTACTATAGTTTGATCTTTCTTTTTTCTTTTAAAAAATTTATTTATTTATTTGACAGAGAGGGAGAGAGAAAGAGAGCACAAGCAGGGAGAGCAGCAGAGGGTGAGGGAGATGCATGCCCCGCCACTAAGCAGGAAGCCCGAAGTGGGCTCGCTCTCAGGACCCTGAGATCATGACCTGAGCTGAAGCAAAGAGTCGCTTAACCAAATGAGCCACCCAGGCGCCATTCTTTCTTTCTTTTTCAAAAGATTTTATTTCTAAGTAATCTCCGCAACCAATGTGGGGCTTGAACTCACAACCCTGAGATCAAGGGTCACATGCTCTACTGACTGAGCCAGCCAGGCGCCCCTGGCTTGGTCATTCTGACCAGGCCCCATCCAGGAGCCATCCAGGAGTCCTTGGGCAATTTGAAAAAGCTGGGCCTTCTGCCTCGTTTTACCCAAATGAGTTTCCTCATCTGTAGAAGGGAGGTGACAACAATGAAAAAATTTGCTCCCGGGCTGGCTGTGGAAATGAAATGAGCTTTGCCTGTTAAAGCTCTTTGAAGAATGTCTGGCACATAGCAGGTGTTCAACACAAGGAGGTGGTTATTTTTTTACTATTATTAAGATCCTGTTTTATTTTATTTCATGTTTTTCATGGCCCTGTATGAATGGGGGAGAATGAACAGAACGGGCTTTGGAGTCAGACAGACCGGGTTTGAACTTCAACTTGGAGTCTTAACTATGTGACCTTTGTAAGGCACTTTGCTGTTCTGTACTTCAGCTTCCACGTGTATAAAGTGGAGGTCATCATAAGCATGACTGCCTCCTGAGACAGTCCCAAGAGTTGAAGTAGTGTTTCCAAAGACAGCATAGAGTGCCATGGCTGCCAAGCGACAAGCCTTACCTAATGCCAGCTGGACTTGGTTTTCTTTGGTTTAATGATCCCGATTCAGTTGTGACCTCCCTGGCCAGCCCCCGGCTCCTCTGTCCTCTCCTTGGGGCCTGCTTTCTCCAGCTGTCATTCAGAGAGCAGGATCAAACCTGCCCCTCTCCCCTTGGCTCCTGCCTGATGGGCTGTAACAGGTGCCCCACACCCGGCCCCGTCCATCCTCGGACCCCCTGCAGCCTCTGGGCCGCGCGGCTCCTCCAGGGATAGAACACCAGGGCTCCCGATCTTGACCTCCGTGACTGAACACTGAGTGCCAAGTTTCTTTGTCCGCCACCCCTCCCCGCCGCCCCTGCCAGCGGCCTTGCTCCACCGCCCCGGCTGGTGAATGGGAAGGAGGCTGCCGTGGAAATCAGCATCATGCCTGTCTGGCCATTGCCAGGCCCCGAAAGTGACATTTTCCTGCTCAGTTCATTGTCACAAAGGAAGGTTCATGTGCTATTCTCCCCCAGAGCCTGGACTGCCCTCCTACCCACCGCCACCACTTCACGCAGCTTGTCCCCTCCCTCCTTCAGCGGCACCTCGAACTGCCATCCAGATCCAGCCTCAGCCATGTCCCTGGGTCCCGTCTGGTCCCGTCATGGTCCCATACCTCTGCCCTCACAGTGCCCCTACCCCCTCCCCGGCAGTGCCCCCTACCCCTGCTCCGCAGCCACGTGGAGGATTTTAGTGCTTTTAAGGCAGCCTGTGCCTGTCTGTGCCTTCTGTCTCCCCCAGCACCACCATCTTCCGCAGGGCAGAAGCACACAGCCTGGGCCTGTTGGACCCCACGACCCGGCGCTGCCCATCCCGAGGCTCTTTGCTCCACTGGGGTCCCCTTCGTCGGCCAGCTGGCCGACTCTTGAGTCAACTGGAGGTAGGGTTAAGACCTTATTGGGATCGGAGCCCTAGGTCTGTCCACCCGTCACTGGTTGTGTGACCTTGGGTGATTACATTGCTCGACGCCTGGATGACTCAGTTGGTTAACCGTCTGCCTTTAGCTCAGGTCATGATCCCAGGGTCCTGGCCACGAAGGGCTTCCAGTTCAGCAAGGAGCCTGCTTTCCCCTCTCCCTCTGCCTGCTGCTCCCCCTGTTTGTGATCTCTCTAATAAATAAATAAATAAAATCTTTTAAATAAAAGTAAAGTAGCCAGATATTATACCAGCGAAATGAACTTCTTCTGAAAGAGGGAAACTGCAATTCAGGGCATGCAAGGAACGGCAAAACAGGCAAACAGGGAGATCAATGGAGAGGAGGGGCGCCTGGCGGGCTCCATCAGTAGCTCATGTGCCTCTCGATCTGGGGTTGCGAGTTCCATCCCCGCCTTGGGTGTAGAAATTACTTACAAATAAAATCTTTAAAAAGACAAAGGGGGTGGGGCCCCTGGGTGGCTCAGGGGGTTAAAGCCTCTGCCTTTGGCTCAGGTCATGATCCCAGGGTGCTGAGATCGAGCCCCATGTTGGGCTCTCTGCTGGCAGGGAGCCTGCTTCTTCTTCTCTCTCTGCCTGCCTCTCTGCCTACTTGTGACTTCTGTCAAATAAATAAATAAAATCTTAAAAAAAAAAATGACGAAGGGGAGAGGAATGTTACTTTATAGAGAAAAAGGAAGTTGGAAGGGCAGCTTTGAACTAAAGTTTATTGGAGGAAACCGAGAGTTCAGGGTGGTGGCGGGTTCTCATTGGCCAGGCTGTGCTGCTTTCTTATTGGCTGAGCTTCTTGCCGGACATGGAGGCCAGGTAACTATCCTCCTGCCAGGTCTGCCATTGGTGAGGAGCGGTACGGTGTTAGAGCTCCCCCTTCTGGCCTCCCCACTCCATTTCAAGTAAGGTTTCCTTTAGTCAGTTTCGCAAGTACTCAAGGACTTCCGCTTGAGCAGGTGCCCCCTCTTGTTGCTGCATCATTAACCCCTTACCCTCCAATGGAACACCGCTGCCACCCACATTCAAGTATACTGTAATGTTTCCTCTCTTTAAAAAACCCACAACCTTCTTGACCCAATATCTCCATCTACCCACCACCCCGTTCCCATGCCCTTCTTCATAGCAAGACTCTCTCTGGAATTCGAGTTGTCTTTTCTGGCAGGTTCTACCTCCTGACCTCCCACTGTCTCTTGAACACATTCCAGTAAAGTTCACCAAACATCAGAATCCACACTTGCCAAGGCAGGGCCGCCTACAGAATTTGCAGGGTCTGGTGCAAAGTAAAAATGTGGAGCCCCTTGTTCAAAGGTGTCTTTGTTTCTTAGAGTTATCATCACAAATGCCCACAAACTGGGTGGCTTGGAACAACAGGGATTTATCCTTTCCAGGTTCTGGAGGCCAAAGTTGGAAACCAAGCTGTCAGCAAGGTGGATTTCTTCTGGAGACTCTGAAAGAGAACCTGTTCCATGCCTCTCTCCTGGCTTCTGACAGTGTTCATTCCTTGGCTTGAAAATACATCACTGCAGTCTCGGCCTCTGTCCTCCCATCACTTTCTGTGTGTCTCTCCCCCGCTTTTCTCTAGTGAGGACACCTTCTGTTCAGTTAGCGTCCCCCCACCCCCGTGATTTGATCTCATCTCTCCCTGAATTACATCTACAAAACCGTTTTCCCAAATAAGGTCACACTTGGTGTGGACGTATCTTTTAGCAGAGGGGCCAACATTCAACCCACTATGAAAGGTTGTCAAGACGATCGCAGAAGAGCATTAAAGTAAGTATAGGACCCCCAAGTACAGAGGTTGCACGCCTATGAAGCAGGAGAGTGTCAAGGTCATCCATTGCCTTCTTCCTGCTGTAAAAGCCAACGGCGAGTTCAAAGTCCCCATCTTACTTGGCTTCTCAGTGGCATCTGACATAATTATCACCCCATTCTTGCTACCCTTGGCTCCCTTGGCTTCTGGGACACCAACCTCTCCTGATTTATCTCTAATCTCCCCAGTCAGTCAGTCCTCTGTGCCTTCTGTGGTTTCCTCTTCCTCCAACCTCTAGAGTCTGGAGGTTGGAGAGCCCTGGGGCTTGGGCCTTTGACTGCCTCTCTGCTCTCACCTCCTCAAGGACCTCATCTAGTTTCAGGTCTTTAAACACTGTATCTGCAAGAATAGCCTTTGCCCGGAACTTTCCTCTGGGTTCCAGACAGACCGATCCAGCTGCCTCCTGGACAACTCCCTTTGGAAGTCTAATAGGCCTGTCAAACTTAGCACATCCAAACTGAAGTCCTCCTGAGCTGCCCCCCAGTCTCTTCCACATCCCTTAACGGCCTCTCTATCCTTCCCATTGCTTGGGTGAAAACCTTCATGTCATCTTAACACCTCACTTTCCTCTTGCACCCCAACATTGCCGTGTGTGGCCCACAGGACCCTACATGATCTGGTCTTCCTCTTCCTCCCCCATTCCATCTCCTACCAACTCTACCCCCACCCCGCCTGCTTGTTCCTTGCCAAGCATGCTCCCACCTCAGGGCCTTTGCACCTGCAGTCCTCGCTGCCTGGTGTATCTGTCCCCATTTATTCAGGAGGCTTGCTCCCCTACTCCATTCAGTGTTGCTCAAATGTCACTTGGTCAGGGAGGCCTCCCCTGACCACCTGTCTGAAATAGCATCTTCTGGGGCGCCTGGGGGGCTCAGTCGGTTAAGTGTCTGCCTTTGACTTGGGTCATGATCTCAGGGTCCTGGGGTCAAGCCTCCCCCCAACTGGACTCTCTGCTCAGCGGGGAGTCTGCTTGTCTCTCTCTGTCTGTCCCTCCCCCTGCTAATACTCTCTTTCTCTCAAATATAAAAGATCTTTAAAAAATAAAACAGCATCTTCTGGTGCATCTGTATCCTCACCCCCTCTTGATTTTTATCCCTTCACTCCTTGTTGATCTCTCCAACTAGTACGTAAGCTCCCTGCATTGAGGGGCTGGGCTTTTCCACTGCCATCATCCTCACCACCTAGTGTAGTGCATGGCACTTTTATGAAGTCCATGAGTGAATCAACCTGATCCTGCTGTCACCCTAGCTTAAAACCCTACAGTGCGCCATTAACTCTCCTTGCCTTCACTGATACTGTTCCCTCTGCTCAGAAAGCCCTTCCTCCTCTGTCTGCCTGGAAAACTCTTACTCGTCCTTCAAGACAAAACCCACTGTCACCACCTCTGTGAAGCTCCCATGTCCCCAGGCAGAGGTAGCCAGATGTTCCTGGGGACCCCGCAGCATCCTGGACATGCCTCAGTTCACGCCTGTCTCTTGTGCAATTTGTCTTTCTTCTCCGGGAAACTGTGAGCTTCCCGAGGGCAGACTCTGTGTCTTTTCAGCCCGGTATCCCCAGGGTCTTGACCAGTGCCTGCACAGCCTTACATATTTGGTAAAGAGTTTGCTGGTAAAGGTTTGTTGACTGAGGGAATAAATGAAGGAAGAAAGGAGAGAGGAAGGAAGTAGAAAGGGGGAAAGAGGAAATGCTTTCTTTCCCTGTAGGTGTCTTCATGGTGCTTGGGAGCCCCTCACTAGGGGAGTCGCCCTGTTTTCCAGACTGACCTCAATACTTTGTCCCTTATCCAAACTTTCTAGAAACAGACACTAACCTCTCAGCCACAATGACTTGAATTTCCAAAATCCAGAATGAGGAACCACTATTAGACAAGTTTGAGCATGTGTTTTAGAGGCAAGCCTGAATTTTAAAAACCTGTTAAAAAAAAGAAACAACAGACACAAAATGGAGTCACTTGTGCTAAGGCCCACATCAGCAAACTAAGACTTAATACCTAACCGGCCTGCAGTTTCAGCCTCTCCCAGTGATGGAAACCTGAACCGGTTAGTCTGGAATCACCTAGTCAGTATGAGTGAGGTCATCCCCCTGATAAGCCCCTCCTGTCCCCTATAGGAAGGTGACCTTGTCTAAAACAATCCAGTCTTTGGGGTACCTGGGTGGCTCAGTCAGTTGAGTGTCTGACTCTTGATTTCAGCTCAGGTTGGGATCTCAGGGTCTTGAGATGGGACCCCCCCATATCAGACTCTGCACTCAGCAGTGAGTCTGCTTCTCTCCCTCTCCCCACGCATGCCCATGCCCTCTCTCTCTCTCTCTAATAAAGAAATAAATCTTTTTAAAAATCTGCTCTTTACTAGAAATGTCCTTTCCTGTCCCCTTCTGTCTATAAAAGCCCCTTCATTCCGTGTAGCTCTCTGGAGTTCCTTTCTGCTTGCTAGGTAGGATGCTGCCCAACCCGTGAATTGTTGAATAAAGCCCATTAGATCTTCAAATTTACTCAACTGAATTTTTTGGCTTTATTTACATATTTGTCTTTAAATTTAATTAATTAGCATATCGTGTACTATTAGTTCCAGAGGTACATCTGCCTTATGTAACACCCAGTGCTCACGCCATCCTGGCGCTCCTTGAGATGCCCATGCCCCAGTGACCCCATCCCTGCATCCCCTGCCCTCCAGCCACCCTCAGTTTGTTTCCTATGATTAAGAGTCTCGGGGCACCTGGGTGGCTCAGTGGGTTAAAGCCTCTGCCTTCAGCTCAGGTCATGATCTCGGGATCCTAGGATTGAGCCCTGCATCGGGCTCTCTGCTCAGCGGGGAGGCTGCTTCCTCCTATCTCTGCCTGCCTCTCTGCCTACTTGTGATCTCTCTCTGTCAAATAAATAAATAAAAATCCTTTTTTAAAAAAAAGAGTCTCTCATGAGGGTGCCTGGGTGGGTCAGTCGATGAAGCGTCTGCCTTTGGCTCAGGTCATAATCCCAGGGTCCTGGGATTGAGCCCCGCATCAGGCTCCCTGCTCTGCAGAGAATCTGCTTCTCTCTCTCTGCTTGCTGCTCCACCTGCTTGTGCTCGCTCTTGCTCTCTCTGTCAAATAAATAGATAAAATCTTTTAAAAAATGCATGAACAAAGTCGCTCTGCACCTTCCATGCCATCACGGTGACATCTTCACATTGTAGCAGGCACCTGGCCACCATCTTAATCCCATGCGTAGCTGACTAACCATCTCTAGGAAGGTCTCCGGAAGACAGCTGGGTATCTACACCATACCCCTTAAGAGGCCTGGCTTTGCCTGGGCCCCTCCATGAGGCCCCCATCCACGAGCAGGACCTCCAGAAGTGCCACGATGCCCAATGGGCAGGGCCAGCTGTGGGTGAATCAGAGCAATCGTGGGCGGAAGTAGACACTTGCAGCCCCCCAAGCCCCCCCAACCTGGCTCCTGCAGGAACAGGACCAACTGTGCTGGGAGCCCCCACGGGGGATGGGAACTGGGAGCCCTGCTTGGAGAAATCCAGTCGTGGGGGTGCACTGCAGTCTGAACTGGCTGTCAGAACCTTCCCCTCCTCCAAGGTCAGCTGCTGGGTTGCTTTTCTCCTTGGGGAAAGATATGCCTGGCGCAGCGCCCCCATTGGGGTAAGAGAAACCCATAGCTGTCGCCTCTCTATTAAAAAAGAAGTTACCCAAATCATGTTTTCCTTGCCTCTCCCAGAGCCACACCCTTCCTAGAAGAAATTATTGTAATAGAAGAGACGGGGCGCCTGGGTGGTTCAGTAGGTTAAAAGTCTGCCTTCTGGGCACCTGGGTGGCTCAGTGGGTTAAGCCGCTGCCTTCGGTCAGGTCATGATCTCAGGGTCCTGGGATCGAGTCCCGCATCGGGCTCTCTGCTCAGTAGGGAGCCTGCTTCCTTCTCTCTCCCTCTGCCTGCCTCTCTGCCTACTGTGATCGCTCTCTGTCAAATAAATAAATAAAATCTTAAAAAAAAAAAAAAAAGTCTGCCTTCTGCTCAAGTCATGATCCCGAGATCCAGGGATCAAGCCCAGCATTGGGCTCCTTGCTTGCTTTTTCCCCTGCTTGTGCTCTTTCTTTCTTTCTTTCTCTATCTCTCTCTCTCTCAAATAAATAAATAAAATCTTAAAAATATATACATACATTTTTTAATGAAGCCGAACCTGGAAGTAAGACCTTGGTGAGTCACAAGGGGGCAGCAGAGCATTCCCGCTCCGGGGGAGGCTAAGAAGCCTGTAAGGAGAATGGGTCTGAAGCCATATATATAGCAGTAAAGGACCAGCCACTGAATTCACAAACCACTAGCCATCGCCTGCTCCAGCATCAATATTCGAAAACGAAATCGTTTCAATCGCAGCGCCACCATTGTGTATGTGCCTTTGAACCAGTCACAGTCTCTAGCTCTTTCTGCTTCTTCATCTGTAAACTAGGGATACCTGCTTCCCAATCTCACACCTTCCTCATAGGCTCGGATAATGAAGGCGATAGGTAAAATGTGAGCCATTATTACTACTGTATAAAGAACTGTTATTGAATACCTAATATGTACCAGGTGCTTTGAATCCTTACAGCAATCAAGTGAGGAATGATTAGTAGTTAAATCAGAGGTTGAGAGACAGAGGGGAGGTTAAATGATATGGCCAAGGTCAATTAGCCAGCAACAATAATAGCGGTAAGGCAGGGCAAGTGCTAACTCCCCACCGGTCCCTCACAGTTCTAAGCACTTTGCAGAATTCTCTCACCTCTTACTGCACTCCTACAGGGTGAGGACTGTTAATCTGCTGTTACTCTGCCCATTTGACAGGAAGGGCAACCAAGGCACAGCATGTAACTGTCGCTCGGTCACACCAGGGAGTCTGAGTGTGGAGCTGCAGTTACAGCTGAGGCAGCATGGCTGCCGTCTGGCATGGATGAGATTTCAACCGAGGTCAAGGCCAAGCTCTTTCGACCACCTGTTTCTAGTCTAGTATGCATCCAAGTCAACTCAAGATCCTTACGTAAAACACAACACACAATCCCCATCTTGACCCACGGCCCTACGCACCCCCTCCCGGCCACTGCCATTCCTCCTGCCCCCTCGGAACTGCAATACCTAGGGTGTCTATGTGGGCTACCCCACTTCTTCACCACTCGCCTCTGCCTCCACCCATGCCGGCCTGGCTCCTCCCACCACTGTGGCAGCAACAGCAACTGGCAAGGTCACGAAGGGTCTCCGTGTCACCTAGCCCAAAGGGCATTTTTCAGCCCCCTTCTGAAGATGGCAAATGTTCCGCTTTTGACATGGCTGATATCCTGGGCTTCTGCGACCCACACTCCCTTGGCTTTCCTCCCCGCTATTTGGCTGCTCTTTCTCTGTCTCCCTCGAAGGCTCAGCCTTCTCTCCCTGGCCATGAAGGAGCTGCGCCTCACGCCTGGTTCCTGAGCACCTTTTCTTCTGGTCCTTCTGGTCTCTCTACTGTTCCCCTCCTGGCTCCTCTCCCCGAGGTTCCCAGCTTCAATACCATCTACGCACCAGTGACTCCCAGACATGTCTCTGCACTGCAGACCATACGTACATACCCAGCTGCTTCTCGAACATCTCAGCCTGAATGTTTCAAAGGCCTCACCAACTCAGCACCATTGCTCACCTCCAGACCTCTGGCTCTCTTGTCTTTCAGTGGGCTCCACAGCTGTATTCCCTTCTTCCACCCCCTTGACTTAACCCACCACCAAGTCCTGTGGCTACGGATCTTCTTCGGGTCTCCATCTCCACTCTCACCAGAGTACCCATCTTTCTGACTGCAATCCTTGGTGGTCATCTAACTGGTTTTCCTGCTTTTACTCACCCCTGCCGAAAATACTTCAATGGTTCCCTTCCTATTAAAATAAAGGTCCCAATTCTTGGCATGGCCTCCGAGGTCCTATGTGGTCTGGCTCTGCTTCCTCTCTAGCCTCATCATCCCCAAGATCCCCCTTGCTCTCAGGACTCTAGTGTCACTGGCATGCTTTCAGTTTCTTGTGGATGTCCAGCTACCTCCCACCACAGGGACTTTGCACATACTGTCCCTCCCATTTTTGAAATGAGTCTTCACTCCACTCTGTCTAGTTAACAGTCTATTCATCCTTTTGATCTTATGATCATTGCTTCATGAAAAGGCATGAGAATTCCTCTGATTATGGGTTCTCACCTAATTCTCCTTCCTGGACCTGATTACAGTTGTAATTTTACATGTCTGTATGTGATTTTTTATTTTTTATTTTTTAAAGTTCTATTTATTTGAGAAAGAGAGAGAGACTGAGCAGGGGGAGGGACAGAGGGAGAGAGAGAATCCTTGACCAGTCTCCCCGCTGAGCTCAGAGCCCAACACGGGGCTCACTTCTAGGACCCCAAGACCATGGCTTGAGCTGAACCCAAGAGTCAGATGTTTAAGTGACTGAACCACCTAGTCACCCCATAGGCTCCATGCCCAACATGGGGCTTGAACTTACAACCCTGAGATAAATTGTCACATGCTCTACTGATTGAACCAGCCAGGTGCCCCTGTATGTGATTCCTTTTTTTTTTTTAAGATTTTATTTATTTATTAGGGAGAGAGAGCGCGCAACAGTATGAGTTGGGGAGAGGGGCAGAGGGAGAGGGAGATGCAGACTCCTCACTGAGCAGGGATCCCAATGTGGGGCTTAATCCTAGGATGCAGGGATTATGACCTGAGCCAAAGGCAGACACTTAACTGACTGAGTCACCCAGGCGCCCCTGTATGTAATTCTTAATTATTGACCTCTACTAGACTGTGAACTCCATGAGGGCTAGACCCTGGTGGCCCTTCCCTCAGCTGTGTCCCCAGTTTATAGCACAGTGCTGAGTACAGAGCAGCTTCTTGATGAATATTTATGGAATATTATGAATATTATGAATATTATGGAATATTTATGGAATGAAAATGCTTTTTTTTTTTTTTCTGAGCCTCTACCATTGCACCTACAACCTGGGATCCAGCAAGAACCATTCTGGCTCCTTTGAGCTGTTTCTAACAGGAAGGAGTCTCCAGAAGGCAATTAAATGGTTTCGGATTAAAATGTTTTATTTTGGAAATGATTTCTAGCTTCCAGGAAAGCTGCAGGATTTGTGCACAGAACCCCAGTATAGCTCCAGCTTCAAAAAGGCTGTTTCTCGGGGGCCACCAGCCCTTTCTGAACATGTCAGGCTGCCTTCCTGTCAGCCACCGTGGACCTCGAGCCAGCGGGACAGCAGCCCGTCCCTCGTGATCTGAAAGGCAGCATAAGGCAGACTCAAGGGCAGTGCAAGGTCAGGGCCCCAGATCCAAGGGCACAACTTAGCTTGCAGCCAGCCTGGTTGCTGTCTCTCTTACACACAGACACACCTCCTTGGGGCCTGACGGATACACACGGGCCAGCACAGAGTGAGCCCGAGTCACCCCACAGAGAGATCCAGGGCTCAGGGAGGTGTGTCTTCTGAGGCCTTCGTAGCCCCCAAGCTGAAATGGCTTACCCCCCCACCCCACACCACCACCAGGCCTGGGACAGAGAAGGGGCCTCATTTCTTCCCAGGCACCTGTGGGAGTTAATGCCGTGCTTTGGAAACACTTTTTAAAAATATGACCCCCTACAGGGATATGCATTTTTGTTTTTTCTCTTTCTTTTTTAAAGTTTTTATTTATTTATTTGACACAGAGGGAGATGGAGCACAAGTAGAGGCAGGGAGGCAGGCAGAAGGAGAGGGAGAAGCAGGCCCCCTGCTGAGCAGGGAGCCCGATTCGGGGCTTGATCCCAGGACCCCAGAATGATGACCCAAGCCCAAGACAAGACGCTTAACTGACTGAGCCACCCAGGCGCCCCAAGAAAATGTAACAATTTATTGATCTATACCTTTATGATGTGGGTACTTTACTATACTGTGTCTTGGAATTCAAGGGCAGAATGGGACTAAAGCCAGGGCAGCGATCTAGTACGAGCCGTGAGAGCATGTGCTGTGGATCCAGGCAGACCTGAAGCTTTGCTTTGTGATTTGACAGCTGGATGACTTTGGGCAAGTAACTTAACCTTTCTAACCTTCACATTTCTCGTCTTTACAATGGAGAAAATATATGTTATGATGAAGCAGTCCGCTAATGAATGGAAAGCAGTTGCCCAGACCTTGCACATCAGCCATATTCTGTACATGGGAACTGCGTAGACTCTATGTTCCTCCTCTATTTCTCTATGTGCATCTGCTTCTGTATTCCCTCTACGGACTGGTTTTTTTCTGCTTTTCTGGTCCAACAGAGGGCAAAACGGTACTTTTCAGCTCTCAGTTCACATCTGAAGATTATGGTTCTCGGTTCTAGATCCAAAATTCCGAGAGAGAAACACCCGATTAGTTCACCTTGGGTCACCCTAGTTCCATCAGCCATGGGCGGGAGGGCAAGCCCTGCATTCTTTTTTTTTTTTTTTTTTAAAGATTTTATTTATTTATTTGTAAGAGAGAGAGAGTGAGAGCGAACACAGGCAGACAGAGTGGCAGGCAGAGTCAGAGGGAGAAGCAGGCTCCCTGCGGAGCAAGGAGCCCGATGTGGGACTCGATCCCAGGACGCTGGGATCATGACCTGAGCCGAAGGCAGCTGCTTAACCAACTGAGCCACCCAGGCGTCCCAAGCCCTGCATTCTTAATGCGGTTTCCTGTGCGCTGTTATGGGCTGAACCGTGTCCCTCCAAAGAAAAAGATGTTGAAGTCCTAGCCCCCTGAGGTTAGGGACATCAGAATGTGACCTTATCTGGAGAGAGGGTCTTTACAGAGGTAATCCAGTTTAGATGAAATCAAGAGGGTAGAGCCAATCCAATATGGCTGGCATCTTCCTGGAAGGGAAGAGCTTGAACACAGAGACACGGCCAGAGTGGAGATGATGTGAGACTCATGGGGAGGATGGCAAGGATGGCACAGGAACCTGGAGGGTGGGGGCAAAGATCCCCGGCGAACCACCAGGCACTAGGAAGAGACAAGGAAGGATTCCTGTGCCGGTGGCAGAGGGCATATGGCCCTGATGACTCCTGATTTTTGAACTTGTAGTCCCCCAAACTGTAAGACAATACTTTTCTGGAGTTTTCGTCAGCAAACTTGTGATACTTCCCTAGACAGCAGCCCTAGGGAACGGACACCAGGCGCACCCTGCTGATGGGTCAGAGGGGTTCCCAGAGCAGGAAGCCGATAGCCCAGGCAAGGGCAGATCCCATGGAGTGAATGCTGTGTATTGGTGTGATGCGATTTCAAATCTACTTGTTGCTTTAATCTACTTATTTATGGCAAAGACAAAAAAAAAAAGTTGTTTTTGGAAGTAATATTCTGATAAAAGAATGAAGTAAGTTGTGTTAGGATACTGTCCTCTCCTGTGATCTCAGGGGGGTGAGATCGAGCCCCATGTCAGTCTTCATGATGAACGAGAAGCCCATGTAAGATTTTCCCCTTCCCTCTCCCTCTGCTCCTCCCCACCTTGCTCACATGCACACAAGCACACACACACTCTCTCTCTCAAATCAGTCAATCTTGGGGTGCCTGGATGGCTCAGTGGGTTAAGCCTCTGTCTGCCTTCAGCTCAGGTCATGATCTCAGGGTCCTGGGATCAAGCCCTGCATCGGGCTCTCTGCTCAGCAGGGAGCCTGCTTCCTCCTCTCTCTCTGCCTGCCTCTCTGCCAGCTTGAGATCGCTCTCCCTCTGTCAAAAATAAATAAAATCTCAAATCAGTCAGTCAATCAATCAATCAATCAATCTTGAAAAAAAAAAAGGGACTGAGTAGCTCAGCTGCTGAGAGACCCCACTGGGGGTGCATCAGTGAAAACATAGGAGGAACCAGCCATGGCACAGGGACATTTAGACGATGAATTCCAAGAGCTTGTGGGGACTCTCCAGAACTGTTTGTCTGCACAAGGCTACATCTTGCTGATCCCAATAGCTCTCCAAAGACTTTGGGGGCAATTAGCTCCTGCCCAGGAAAGGGTGACTCTTTTTACTGGCAAAGGTAGAAGCTGGGCTGTAGGCCGGCAAAGCAAATCCTCTTGCCCATCACTGCGGGGGGCGTGGGGCCCTAGCAAAATGCTTATGAAAACCTTCCCAGCTCCCCTGCCCCCATAAAAGAGCCGTCCTCCCCTTTGTTCTCCAGACTGGCCTATGGTTCTGTGCAGCTCTCTTGTCCTGAGTTGCTATTCCGGAATAAACCCATTGTTGCTGGTGATATAACGGCCAGCTTTACTTTGAAAGTTAACAAGCTAAAATGAAAGTAGAAGAAAGTGCCTGATCCGTCTTTGGGGCTAAACCAAGCCCAGATTGGATTGGTCTAAGCTTCAGTGACTAGCCTCAAAGCCACCTACAGAGAAAACAATGAGGCAGGGACCAAAGAATGTACCTTTAGGACCTCTGCTCCCCAAGGAGGAAGTCAACGTGGGGGAAGGGCAAAAAAACCAAGAAGCCACTGAAAACAGCAGGGTGTGTGTGGGGAGGGTGACAGATAGTGTGAAGGAGTTGTTTCGTTTGGTGGTGAAGGGGAATAGAATCCACCACCCCAAAAGATGTCACTTTGGATCGAGGATGATTTTGAGCTAAAGGCAGTCAGACCCCAGCTGATTCAGGAAAAGCTCTTTACCTGCCCCCCTCAACGGCCTAACTATACACTGGAAAGGGGTGTCTGTACCAGAAGGAGAGCTATTGGTAGAGACACATTTTCCCCCAAAGAAACTTAGTTGCATAACAGAGTAATGTTGACAGAGACTACTTAGATAAAAAAAAATCTCGGGGCGCCTGGGTGGCTCAGTCGGTTAAGTATGTACCTTCAGCTCAGGTCATGATCCCAGGGTCCTGCTATCTGAGCCCCACTTCGGGCTCCAGCCCCAAATAGGGCTCCCTGCTCAGTGGGGAGTCTGCTTCTCCCTCTCCTTCTGCCCCTGCTCCAACTGTCTCTCTCTCTCAAATAAGTAAATAAAATCTTTTTAAAAATCTTTAAAAGACAGGGGCGCCTGGGTGGCTCAGTGGGTTAAGCCGCTGCCTTCGGCTCGGGTCATGATCTCAGGGTCCTGGGA
>NC_081575.1:29872224-29888823 GCF_022355385.1 Mustela nigripes
ATAGACCTGTACCCCTGGGGCAAATAATACATTATATGTTAATTTAAGAAAAATAATTGAATAGTGCGAAAAGTCCCTATGTTGGAGTTTTTACTGACTCATAAGAAGTGGCCAGTGCCTGGTCATATGGTTGGACAGGAGGACCGTGAAAATCTGGCCTATTGAAAGGATGCCCGGATGGGGCACGGCTCTCTGGAAATTGGACGGGTGCATTGAAGAAGGACGTGTCAATGCCTGTCAGAGGTGCTCCCTTCCAGTTCTGGAAGATGACTGGAATGGACAAGCATGTATCCGCAGGTGTTCCCTGGAGAGGGCCACCTGGGCCCATGAAGTAGATGGACATTGGAGGTCTCCAGCAAGGCAGAGATGGGGCGAGTGTAGACAGGTTCCTCTTGCCCCTTCTGAGGCACAAAATGCCAAAGCAGATGACTCTGTCCACCATCTAGAGAGACAGAGACTGTGGATGGCTGTGTGGCTGAAGGTGGGAAGGCCCAGTGGCAGAGGCGAGGGTTCTGAGTGTTCTAAAGGAACCGGAACAGAGGACACTGCAGCGGTTTGGACAGCTGCCTGTCATTTCTTCAGACAACGGGACTCAGTTTGCTGCCCATAAGGTCCAGTCGTGGGCAGAGAGATGTGCTCGGAGTTCTGATCTGACAGAGAAGGGAAGAGATAAATAAAACAGTGGCTGTCTGGGGCGCCTAGGTGGCTCAGCCAGTGAAGCGTCTGCCTTTGGCTCAGGTCATGATCTGGGGGTCCTGGGGTTGAGACGTGGTGGGCTCCCTGCTCGGTGGGGGGGGGGTCTGCTTCCCCTTCTGCCCCTCCCCCCATGGTCTTTCTCAAATAAATAAATAAAATCTTAAAAAGATCCAATTCTTTTTTTTTAAAGATTTTATTTTTATTTATTTGACAGACAGAGATCTCAAGTAGGCAGAGAGGCAGGCAGAGAGAGAGGAGGAAGCAGGTTCCCTGCTGGGCAGAGAGCCCGATGCGGGACTCGATCCCAGGACCCTGAGATCATGACCTGAGCCGAAGGCAGAGGATTTAACCCACTGTGCCACCCAGGCACCCCAAAATATCCAATTCTTTTAAAAAATTAGTTTCAGGCATGCACCATAGTGATTGGAGAATTCTGTTCATTACAAAATTAGCACTCTGGTAAGTGTAGTTGCCCTACGAAGTCATTTCCATATTCCTGACCACATTCCCGGTGCTGTATTTTACATCCCAGTGACTTACTGATTGTATAACCGGAAGTTGGTGCCTGTGGCTACCTCCCACCCCCTCCCCTCTGGCATCTGCTAGTTTGTTCTCTGTACTTACGAGCCTGTTTCTGTTTTGTTCTGTTTGTTCCTTTGTTTCGTGTTTGAGACTTCACGCAGAAGCGAAATCATACATTATTTGTCTTTCTCTGACTTATTTCATTTAGCATCCTACATTATTGATGCATTTCTTGCCAAGGGAAGACACAGGTATCACGGCTATGCTTTTTGCTTTTTTGTTTTCTTCTTCACCACATCACCTCAACTCCTGCTCCACACCCCAACCCCCAATTGGAACAGTGGTCATGGGACCGGCGCTGCAATTCCACGGGCTGGAAGCAGGGCTGATTTCGGAACGAGACACCGTTAACTATGATTGTGACCTGTAGGTCAGACAGAATTTCTAAGTGCCTAACGGGGCAGGATGTATCTTTGCGTCTTCTGGCAAAACTGGAATGAGCAGCAAATGCAGCTCTGTACCGCCTGTGGGAAGAGAGCCCATGAGCTCTGGCCCGTGACCCATTCCCTGGGTCCACAGCCGTGGGCTGGGGGCAGGTGAGTTGCCAGACGGATAGTGCTGCCTGTGTTCTAGACCAGTCCGGTGGCTGGACCTGGTGTTCTCTCCCCAAGGTGAAAAAGTCTGCATCTAAATGGAGGAAAGAAGGAAAAAGAGTCCTCAAGAGTAAAGAAATAAATACACAGGTTATGTAATAACGGGAAATCCAATATTACATTAACACTTCGAGTGAAGTTCCGAGCAAAAGAAGATATTGGCTTTTAGCTAATTATACCAGATGCCTAAAATGGCAAGACCATATGTTTGCTGAAACCACTCTTGCTTTTGGGACGAGACCGAGTGGAAGCCCGCATGCCTGAGCGGCCCTGAACTGGGAGATGTTTTCCTACGGTAAGATGATGGACCAGGAAGGGATGAATGACTGTGGGAGGTTCTAGTAACGAGCATGTACCTTTTGACTTGTGTATCATTTTGCTGTAGGGGCTTTGTGGCCAGAGACCAGGGGGTGAGCTGTGAGATAACAGAAAAAAATATATATTTAGCCCTGCTGCCTGTCCCTGGGGACTATTGGACCATCGTGATTTTGATAAGAGTACTAGGAGCCTCTTTGGTTCTAATGTTGGGGGTTTTGACAATTTTTTAAAATAATCTTTTATTTATTTATTTAAAATTTTTTTTTTTTTACTTGACAGACAGAGATCACAAGTAGGCAGAAAGGCAGGCAGAGAGAGGCGGGGATGCAGGCTCCCTGCTGAGCAGAGAGCCTGATTCGGGGCTCCATCCCAGGACCCTGGGATCATGACCTGAGCGGAAGGCAGAGGCTTTAACCCATTGAGCCACCCAGGTACCCCAATTTTTTTTATTTTTTAAAAGATTTTATTTATTTATTTGACAGAGAGAGAGAAAGAGAGATCAATCACAAGCAGGCAGAGCAGCAGGCAGAGAGGGGGAAGCAGGCTCCCTGCTGAGCAGAGACCCCCCCCCACCCCATGCGGTGTTCCATCCCCGGACCCTGAGATCATGACCCGAGCCGAAGGCAGAGGCTTTAACCCACTGAGCCACCCAGGCGCCCCTGGAGCCTGACTTTTTAAAAAAGTATTTATTTAAGTCATCTCAACACCCAGTGTAGGGCTCCAACTCACAATCCGGAGATCAAGAGTCACATGCTCCTAGGACCCAGCCAGCCAGGCACCCTGGGGAACTTTGACCTTACTCTTTTGCCTTTTGCTTTCTTTTTTTATAACATCGGGTTCATATATCATCTGTGCAATTAGTAATACATTTATGTTTTAAGACTCAAACTCTAAAAGGCTGATTTGTTCCGTATCCCCACTCTGTTGTCCATATGTTTCGGATTCACTCTCATTGAATTATTCTTCCACTCAGTTATTGCTGAGCACCTGCTGTATGCATGGCATTGTGTTAGACGCTAAGGGCTTATAAGAAATTTAAAATGTGGGCGCCTGGGTGGCTCAGTGGTTGAGCCGCTGCCTTCGGCTCAGGTCATGATCTCGGGGTCCTGGGATCGAGTCCCGCATCGGGCTCTCTGCTCAGCAGGGAGCCTGCTTCCTCCTCTCTCTCTCTGCCTGCCTCTCTGCCTACTTGTGTTCTCTCTGTGTCAAATAAATAAATAAAATCTTTAAAAAAAAAAAATTACTAAAAAAAAAAAAAAAAAAAAAGAAATTTAAAATGTGTTTTGGTTTCTGTTGATGAGCAACTTTAAATCTGGGTAGGAGAATTGCAGGGCAATCACTCCCTCGAAGTCAGAAAATCAGCATATGATGAAGATCAGACATTACAAATAATATTTTAAGGGCAAAATGTTTCCCAGGCCCAAAGCAGGGAGAGTAAGAAATTGACTGTAACTTAACAGAGTTAAGCTGGGAGAGGATGTGTTGCTCAGAAGGGAAGCCGTCAACACAGAGATGCGGGAATTAGAAAAGGAGTTGGCAGGGCCCACCCAGTACCCTCATGTCTGAGGGGCTCCCTCAGCTTCTTGAAATGTCTGGGTCACCCGTCAGGGGTGTGGCTGAATCCCTGCACCCTGCCTTCACCCCAGGAGTGGGGCAGGTAGAAGCAGGGCCCCTACTGGGGTTGTAGAGCTGGAGAAGCTTAGAAGGAAGACTGGAGGAGTAAGTCCAAAGAGAAATCCACTAGGGAAAGGCTGCAAATGAAGCCTCAAGAAGTCCAAAGGCACAACAGAGGCTCAGACGCCAGACTTCAAATGGGCACAAACCCGAGAGGCACAGCCGCGAGTTTACTGTCCGCCTGTATGTGAAGTCGTGTATATATACACGAGCAATGAGGTCCAGGGCAATGGGATCAAACGACCCTGGGGAGCATTCTTGGGGCCCTAGCTGTGTCAGGCTGTTTTAAAGGCAGTTTACTGGGGACAGGCAGTTTCTCACTGCAGTGAAGGTGAATGTAGCATGCTACCGCTACCATTGCTTACTGCCCTTGGACGTGAAATCCATCCAGCTAAGCCCTTTGCTCTGCTTCTACAGTCACTAAGCAACCTTCTCATTAAAATGTGGCCCCTCTTGTAGGTCTGCCCAGAAGGCATAATGGGCTGGCTAGCCTGTATAAATAGTGCTTCTCTCTCATTGTAATGTTTTTTCAAAATGAAATATTTTTTTGCGATGTCCTCTTATTACAGAAGGAATAGGTGCTAATTATAGAAAATACAGATAAGCAAGACAAGAGCATAAAGATCACCCATAAGGCCCACAACCCAGAACGACCACTGTTCATACCTTTGTGATTTTGTGTTGGTACTTGTGTGATGAGTTCGGATCTTTTTAATATGTAAATTTATCTACAATCGTTATTCCTACGGTCATATGTGAATATTTACCTTCGCTGTTTTTTTTTTTTTGATTGGATGTGGTTTTATTTTAGATTCAAAGACTTTTTTTTTTTACCATATTTCATCAGTTTACCTTCAGTATTCTTTTTTTTCCATTCTTTTTTTTATTTGAAACTTCTTCAATTATATAGGAGCACATTTTCATAAAAGCTTCTAATACAATATAGAAAAATATAGGGTAAATTGTGAAAGACCCCAGAAGCAGTTCATAGTAAATGGCTTCGCATTTGTCCTGGCAGCTGTTTTTCTCTGAATTTAGAGATCAGCATTACATATTATTAAAAAAGAAAACCTTGGGGGCGCCTGGGTGGCTCAGTGGGTTAAGCCGCTGCCTTCGGCTCAGGTCATGATCTCAGGGTCCTGGAATCGAGTCCCGCATCGGGCTCTCTGCTCAGCGGGGAGCCTGCTTCCTCCTCTCTCTCTCTGCCTCTCTGCCTACTTGTGATCTCTCTCTGTCAAATGAATAAAATAAAATCTTTAAAAAAAAAAAAGAAAAGAAAACCTTGCATCCCTTCTGTCACATGTGCTAGTAACTGCTTATTTTTATTACAGATCCTATCGTGAACATTGTATCATGTCAATAAATACAATTTACATGGTTATTTTCAGCAGCGGCATGGTATTTCATTATAGGAATGTACCATAGTCTACTGAACTAATACCCTATTGTTGAACATTTAGGTTGTTTTCAACAACCTCCTGTGTAGACCATTATGCATATGAGTGATCATTTTCTCGGCATAAATTTTCATGGGTAGAATTGTGGGGTCCCACAATGTGAACATTTGAATGTCCAATTGCCCTCCACAAAAGACATAGCAATCTACACACCCAGCACCCAGAGTATGAGGACGCCCATTTTCCTCAGTCCTTGCCTACACTGAGTATTTTTAATCTTTTTCAACTTCACCAACCTATGGGCACAATAGGGTAGATTACTGTCGGCTTTAATGAGCATCTGAAATTGTTCCCGATGTTTATTTATTTAATAGATATAATTCAGGACCAATAATGTGCTGAACACTGTATTAGTTACCAGAGACACGATGGTGAACAAAAATGGCCACAGATACTCATCTTAATGAAGCTTACAATTGAATGAAAGACAGACATTAATCAAAGGATGCAAGGGTCATGAAGGAGAAGTACAAAGAGCTTGGAGGATGTAAGATAGGGGACTTGGGCCATCAGGGAAGTCTTCCTGGAGGAGGTGATGGTGAGGTTGGTAACTAAAGGGAGAGTTGGAGTCATCAAACAAAGCAAGGAAATATTCCATAGAGAAAACAACATGTACAAAGACCTTGTGGTAGGAGAGGGCACGGGGAGGTGCTGAAAAGCAGTCAGTGGACTCAGAGCACAAAGAGTGAGGGACAGGTGCAGAGAGGTAGGCTGAGGCTAACGCATTCAGGCTAGTCAAGTGGGTTAAGTATTTTGGTCTTTAACTGAAGCGCAAAGGGAAATCATTGACGAGCAGGAGGATGACATGATCAGATCTGCAGTGTGAAGAGATCACCGTGGCTCTAGGGTAGACAAGAGATTGGCAGGGAACATGAGTGGGTGCAGGTAGGCCATCCAAGAGGGCAGTAGTTCAGATGAATGATGATGGTGCTGGCTTGGAGCAGTGTGGAGGCTTTGTATATGGAGAACAACGCACAGACACAAACTCTGGTAAGTGTCGGGACATATACTATGGAACTAAGAATCAAGCCAAAACCCAATCATCACTGAGTCCTGGCCTATCTCCATCTGGAATCTCTCTCTTGAATCTATTCCATCAACCCTGTTCCAGCTCAGACCTCATCCTCTCCTGCCACGACCATGCACCAGTCACTTCCATGGCCTCCCATTCCTTTTCTGGACCTGTCACAGCAAAGATTTTTCTTTCTTTTTTTTTTTTAAAGATTTTATTTATTTATTTGACAGAGATCACAAGTGGGCAGAGAGGCAGGCAGAGAGAGAGAAAGAAGCAGGCTCCCTGCTGAGCAGAGAGCCCGATGTGGGGCTCAATCCCAGGACCCTGGGATCATGACCTGAGCCAAAGGCAGAGGCTTTAACCCACTGAACCACCCAGGTGCCCCTCTTTCTTTCTTTTTTTTTTTTTAAAGATTTTATTTATTTATTTATTTATTTATTTGAGAGACAGCTAGAGTGAGAGAGAACACACAGGGCGAATGGCAGAGGCAAAGGGCAAGGGAGATGCAGACACCCTGCTGAGCAGGGAGCCCAATGCAGGGCTCAATCCTAGGACCCTGGAATCCTGACCTGAACTGAAGGCAGACCCTTAACTGACTGAGCCACTCAGGCACCCCAGAGATTTTTCTTAATAATGGCTTTATTGAGATATAATTCAAATGTCATACAATTCTCCATTTCAAAAGTACAATTCAGTGGCTTTTAGCATTTCACATATATGTGAAACCACTGTCACAATCTATTTTTAGAACATCTTCTTCACCTCCAAAAAGAAAACCTATAGCCATTGGCAGTCATTCCCCCCGCCCCTTCCAACCTTTCCAGCTCTAGGCAAATAGAAATCTACTTTCTGTCTCTATAGATTTCCCATTCTGGACACTTAGTAAAATTAGAATTATACAATGTGTCGTCTTTGGTGACTGGCTTCTTTCACTTTGAATCATGTTTTCGAGGTCCATTCATGTCGCAGCACATATCAGAACTTCGTTCCTTTTTAAGGCAGAATAATAGTCCATTGTATGGACATACCACATGTTTTTTCTCCATCCGTCCATTAATGGACATTTGGGTCATTTCCACTTTTTGGTCATTACCATGAATGGTGCTATGTGATTTCACGTACAAGTTTTTGTACGTGAAACAAGAAGTGTGTTTTCATTTCTTTTGGGTCATTCTTCTGGGTCATCTGATGACTATGCTTCACATTTTAGGAACCACCTGCCTGCTTTCTGAAGCAGCTGCTGTCTTATACATTACAGCCAGCTATGAGGGAGTGTTTCAATTTCTCCACTTTCTTGCCAGCACTTGCTGTTGTATGGCTCTTTTATTGTTGCTATCCTAGTATGTGTGAAGTGGGTGTTCCTTGTGGTTTCCATTTACATGTTTTCACAAATGTATTGGCCACCTGTCTGTCTTCTCTGGAGAAATGTCTATTCAGATCATTTGCTTAATTTTTTCACCTTTTTTTAAATTGAGATACAATTGACATACAACATTACTGTATGTCTATACTCTCCTAAGCATTTTGCAAATTTAAATATATTTCGAGGTGCCTGGGTGGCTCAGTTGGTTAGGTGCCTGAGTCTTGGTTTTGGCTGAGGTCATTATCTTCGGGTCGTGAGAACGAGCCCCATGTTGTGCGCCATGCTAATCAAGGAATCTGTCTGGGATTCTCTCCCCCTCTCTCTCCCTCTCCCTCTGACCCTTCCTCCACTTGCATGCTCTCTAAATCAATCAATCAATTACATCTTCATGCCAGTCCTATAAAATAGGTACTGTTATTATCATTATCTGAGTTTTACAGGAAGAAAAGAGACCAAGGCACAAAGAGGTTCTTTTTGCCTAAGATCCCATAGCTAGTAAGAGGCATGCTAAAATTTAAACCCACGTTTAAACAATTTATTCAAGCCAAGAGAAATTTGGTGGGCCCAGCTGTCATTGCCTCATGCCTCATGTCATGAATTTTGCAAGTCCGGCTCACCACGTGATGTGCTGGAGAAAGCAATAAAGATTATGAATTTTATCTGGGCTCATGCCTTTAATCATGAGCATTTTATGAGCTATTTAGAAGAGATTGATCTCAAGTATGAAGATTTACTGAGCTTCCATCTCCAATCAAGGGCTTTTGGAATAAGAGTTCCCAAATCCAATTTGTTAGACCTCCAGTGATTCACAAGATTGTATTTTTGTATGGATGTGACAAGACATCTAAATGCATTGAACTTGAATCTTCAGCGGACAAACAAAAGCTCTGTTGATTTGTTCAAGGAAATGAAGGCTCCAACTGGACATGTGGATTGGGCAGATGGTGACAGGAAGCTGCTTGTTTTCCATTACCAAGCTAGCTCAAGTTCAATGCTTTCATAGATTTTGAAGGATGCTGCACTCCATTGGGTTGAAAATAAGTCAACGTGTGTGAAGATTTTCTTCCTTGGATGCAGAGGGAGAGGTGCTGAGGACAGTTTAGACCACAGGATCCCGAGAGCCCAGGACTGGAGGAGAGAGGGAGTCTCTTCCCTTGGACTAGACACACAGAGCCAGTGATCTGTAAGCCAAAAACGCCAGAGCGGTAACAGCAGGACCAGAGCCAACTTCCAGGCCTGGGCCATGCTTGGCAGGCACCAAGCATGCTTGATTGGCCTGCATTTTCTGTAGCAACCTTTAAAGGGTGCAGAGGGCCCAGATGAATTTAATGATTTGGGGTAGGATGGTCAGGAGAGGCTGCTAGGTTTTGTTTTCTCCATTATTACCCTTTTAGTGAGCTGTAATTCACATACCACACAATTCTTTGGGCTTATATGTTTTGAGGAGTGCGAACAGTCCTTAATTTTCATAAACACACAAAATACAATTTATTTATTTATTTTTAAAGATTTTATTTATTTATTCGACAGAGAGAGAGATCACAAGTAGGCAGAGAGAGAGAGGAGGAAGCAGGCTCCCTGCTGAGCAGAGAGCCCGATGTGGGACTCGATCCCAGGACCCTGAGATCATGACCTGAGCCGAAGGCAGTGGCTTAACCCACTGAGCCACCCAGGCGCCCACAAAATACAATTTAAAAGACTTTTTTATGATTGCCTTGAGAGTACAGATATTAGGTTGCCATTTATGTGTGTATATCCTGCTTGTGGCTTAATGATCATACCCACTACTACGAGTGTGTGTCATCGTTTGGCTCAGTGAACTGGATCTGCCAGGAATTTTGCAGGTAAACATCATCCCACCCTCTCCAGTTGGATCGCCCATCTCTAGACAAGGTTGAGGTCTTCCTGATGCAGATGAAAAGTGCGCTCTCTTTCTTAAAACTACCCAAACTGAAGCCCTGGGTGGTCTGTCTCTGGAGTCAGCAAGAGACAGGCCCAGCCAGAATAGCTCCCCCTCTCCCATCCATTTTGGTAAATATCAGTGTTCTATTCTCATTGAACCAGTGGAAATTGACCAGCGACTGACAATAGGCCTATAAGTGCACACTTTTGAGTGAATACAGTTGATTTAACTTTTTCTGGATGCTTCTGGGTTCCTGTCCCTATAGTCCCTATCCTTGAAGAGCCAATGGGCCATATTTCACTGTCATTATCCATTTCTGAGGCTTATATGTATCCGCATCTTTTATTAAGTGACCTCTGGTGGGAAAATGTGGATGCCCCAGCTTAAACAAACTTTACTGAAATTCTGGTTCTCTTGTCAAATCTTGTCTAGATTTGTGATCAGAACTACATGGGAAGTCATTTAAAACCTGTAATATCTGATAAGGGACTTAGAGAGCTAGTATTTTATCTCTATTGTTTATTGAGGGCTAATCCATTTATTTTGGAAGCCAGTAGAGAGATGGTTGGGAGATTCTCTGTTCTGGAAGCTGAGAAGCTTAACCTCTGGTCTCACCTAAATGGAAGGTCACAGGACCTCTGGAGGTGGGCCATGAAGCTACTTACAATGAAGCCCAGATCTTCCTCAGGATGTAACTTTGGCTATTTGCCAGCCTGTCAAAAAGTGCTTGGCGGAGTCCCTGAGTTTCACAATATGAAGCATGGAATTAACCAGTCACCTCAATACTATTCCAGCTCAGGAAAGACCACATAGGCCCCCGTTGGGTGGGGCACACCATATGAAAGTGCACACTTAATTCTAGAACCTTCTTCCCCACCTCCCAGATAAACATCCTTGCTCATCTTCGGTTTTTGATTCCAGCTCGAGGTAATGGACTCATACCGTTGGAGTTCACTCCTGAGCCTTTTTTTTTTTTTTAGATTTTTATTTGTTTATTTGACAGACAGAGATCACAAGTAGGCAGAGAGGCAGGCAGAGAGAGGGGGGGAAGTAGGATCCCCAATGAGCAGAGAGCCCAATGCAGGACTTGATCCCAGGACCCTGAGACCATGACCTGAGCCAAAGGCAGAGGCTTTTTTAAAATCTTTTAAATCTTTTTTTAAAGAAAGAGCCTCTATGTCTTTTTCTCCCCCACACCCACCTAGAGTGTAAGTTCCATAATAGCGCTCATTCCCTGCTGCACCCCTGGGGTCAGACCCAGTGCCCAGCACGGCCCCATCAACCTTTACTGAATAAACAAATAAGCGAACTCATTCTACTGGCTTACCCACTCCTTTAAACCCTGCCTGTGTCCTTGACTTGAACCCTTAGCTAGAGATCAACACTAGGAAATGTCTGATGTTAAGTAACATGACTTCCCCATGAGTTGGCTTGGTTGGGTTAGCTGCAAGTCAGTAGGCCCCCAGGTCACCGAACCCACTTTATAAAGTTATTTAATATTGACTAGTTGAGCACAGAAAATATGTGCTGAGGGCAATGATTACAGTTTCATATTAATTCTTTTTTTAAAGATTTTATTTATTTATTTGACAGAGAGAGATCACAAGTAGGCAGAGAGGCAGGCAGAGAGAGAGAGGAGGAAGCAGGCTCCCTGTGGAGCAGAGAGCCCGATGGGGGGCTCGATCCCAGGACCCTGGGATCATGACCCGAGCTGAAGGCAGAGGCTTTAACCCATTGATTAACCCAGGCACCCCAATTTCCTCTTAGTTCTAATAGAAGCAAAATACCATGACAGATTCGCTTTTGAGATACCTCTTGACAGGTGATGATAGAATCATGTCACCAGCCTTCGGAAGGTCCCTGTGTCTATTTGTCATGGTAGGGGAGAATATCAGGCCAGGTGATCGAAATGCTGATTCATATGACTGGAGGAGAAATTTAAAAAGAAGAACGCAGGCTCTTGGCAAGTGCTTTCTGACCTACTACAATATTGGAAATAATTAGTAGAAAAGATGAGATCAGAGGACTGATCTGGCCACCAGGAGAACTCACAGGATGGCAGTACTAAGATCCATGGTCTGTCCTTTGCCTTTGCAACTTAAAACACTCCAGTCTCCGGATAAACAAAATGTGCTATATACAGGCAATGGCATATTATTTAGTCTGAACAAGGAAGAAAATTCTTTTTTTTTTAAAGATTTTATTTATTGGGACACCTGGGTGGCTCAGTGGGTTAAGCCTCTGCCTTCGGCTCAAGTCATGATCTCAGGGTCCTGGGATTGAGCCCAGCAGGGAGCCTGCTTCCCCCCACCCCGCCCCGCTTCTCTGCCTACTTGTGATCTCTGTCAAATAAATAAATACAAATTTTAAAAACAAAACAAAAAGACTCTATTTATTTATTTGACACAGAGAGAGAGACAGACAGCGAGAGAGGGAACACAAGCAGGGGGAGTGGAAGAGGGAGAAGCAGGCTCCCTGCCGAGCAGAGAGCCCGATGTGGGACTCGATCCCAGGACCCTGAGATCATGACCTGAGCCGAAGGCAGCGGCTTAACCCACTGAGCCACCCAGGCGCCCCTTCTTTTTTGTTTTAAAAGATTTTATCTATTTGTCAGAGAGAGAGAGAGAGAGAGTGAGCATGAGCAGGGGGAGGGACAGACAGAGGGAGAAGTAGGCTTCCCACCAAGCGAGAAGCCCTATAAGGGACTCAATCCCGGGACCCTGGAACCATGACCTGAGCTGAAGGCAGATGCTTAACCAATTGAGCCACCCAGGTGCCCCAAGGAAGGAAATTCTGACACGCTAACAACATGGACCAATCTTAAAGACATTGTGCTGAATGAAGTAAGTCAGTTACCATGATCGGTCCTAGAGTCATCACATTCTTAGAGACAAAAAGTAGAATGGTGATTGCCAAAGGCTGGGTAGCGAAATGAATGGGGAGTTATTATTTAATAGGTATAGAGTTTCAGTTTTGGAAAATGAAAAAAGTTTTGGAAATGGATGGTGGTGACGATTGCCTAACAATGTGAATGCACTTAGTGCTAATGAACTGTGTGCTTAAAAATTGGTTAAAATGTGGGTGCCTGGGTGGCTCAGTGGGTTAAGCCTCTGCCTTCGTCTCAGGTCATGGTCTCAGGGTCCTGGGATCGAGTCCCATGTTGGAGTCTCTGCTTAGCGGGGAGCCTGCTTCCTCCCACCTCTCTGCCTACTTGTGATCTCTCTCTGTCAAAAAAAATAAATAAAATCTTCAAAAAATTTGGTTAAAATGTTAAATTTTATGTCTATTTTTCTATGACCAAAAACTAATAATAAAAAATTCAAAATTGAACAAAAGATAAAATACTCCAAACCAGGAAAATGAGCTCACTGCAGCCCAGTTCACTAATTAACCCAGTCATTAGCCCAGTTCATTAATTAAAGCAGAGTACCAATTTACCAATTTACAAAGAAATCTAGAACACTAAGGGGAAAATAATAAAGAGAAATATTGATCGAGTTTGACTGTATAAATATTTTTAATTTCTTTGCACCAAAATCCATCATAAAATTAATGACAAAGGATTAATAGCTGTACTATATATATAAAGAGCTTGTACATATTAACAGAAAAATAAGTGTTTCAATATAAAAGTGGCAAAGGACATGAACAGGAAACTCATAAAAGAAAAAAATACAGTTGGGTGATAAGTGAACATTTCAATCCTTCTTTCTCTTGTTAGTGAAATGCTGGACCCTAATGGAGGGTTTGAGACCTCATATCGATCACTTGAAATCAGTCATGGGGAGAGTATTTCTACCATGGAAACAAGCAAGTACTACGTATCAGAGTTTGGTTTTCTTCCTTAGAGAACAGGTTGGTAAACATTTACCAGCAAATTACTATGCATATTCAGTCATTCTCTCTCACCTGGTTCCTTTCCAACTATGGTTAACGCTCTCAAGTCTTCACAGCCATCTTTAAAGAAGCTCGAACCCATCCTTTATCCTTCTCCAGCTACCGTACCATTTCTGTCTTCCTTTAATCAAACTTATTCAAAGAATTGACTAGACTTGCTGAATCCATTTACTCATTTCCTAATTATTCTTCAACACACTTAAGCCATTTTTTGCCACCACCACTCCTTTGAAACAACTTTTGCTCAGCTCCGTGACATCTGCGAACCCTAAATTCTATGAAGAATTTTTTCTTACCTTTCTGACCTCTTGAAGGTATTCTTTTTTTAAAAAAAAGATTTTATTTATTTATTTATTTGACAGAAAGAGAGAGAAAGGGAGAGAGATACAGTGAGAGAGGGAACACAAGAAGGGGGAGTGGGAGAGGGGGAAGCAGGCTTCCTGCTGAGCGGGAAGCCTGATGAGGGGCCCAATGCAGGGCCCGATCCTAGGACCCTGGGATCATGACTTGAGCCGAAGGCAGATGCTTAACGACTGAGCCACCCAGGTGCCCCTCTTGCCAGTATTCAACTCCGTTAACCATTACCTTCTTAAAACCTTCTTGTCTTTGGGCTTCCGTGTGATACATGATCCCGGTTTTCCTCTGATCTTTTTCGCTCCTCTTTTTCAGTTCACTTCTCAGATTTGTCTTTCCATTTCCCACATCTAAATGTTGGTGTTTTCCAGAGATTAGTCTTGAGTCCTCTTCTCTTTTCTATTCTCTCCTTAGGTGATGTCATCCATTCCTGTGACTTCATTTTATTTTGTAAGATTTATTTATTATTTTAGATAGAGAGAGAGCACGCACATAAGCGGGGGGAGAGGCAGAGGGAGAAAGAGAAGGGAGGCAGACTCCCCGCTGAGTGGGTTGCCTAACTTGGGGCTTGATTCTCAGGATCTTGAGATCATGACCTGAGCCAAAACCAAGAGTCGTATGCTTAACCGACTGAGCTACCCAAGTGCCCCCATTCCCGACTTTTATGCAAATGACTTCTAGGTCTGTATCTCCAGCCGGGCCTCTTCTCTGAGTTCCAATTGCCCGCTTGACAATGTCACCCTTTCAGTGTCTCAAAAGCATCTCAGACTCAATATATTCCGAACCGAAGCCGAAGACTTTCTCTCTTTCCCTCAAACCAGAGGTCTCTTAGTGTTCCCCATCTCAATAAAATGCACCATGATATAAGCCAGAAACTTAGGAGCCATCATCTCTGTCTTCCTCATTTTCCACATCACTGGGTTGTCGTTGGCTTCCAGATATTTCCCACGTTAAGTTCTCTTCTCTCCATGTCCATTTCCACTGCCCTAGTACAAGCCTCCATGATCTTTCCGGTGGACAACCTCCTCACTGGTCTTCCTGCCTCCATTTTCTTCCCTTAGATATGCTCTCCACAGTTAAGAGTCCTTTTCTTTTTTTCTTTCCTTTTCAGATTTATTTATTTATTCATTTTGGTGAAAGAGAGAGGGCACGAGCGTGAGTGCACGGGGGAGGGGCAGAGGAAGAGGGAGAGGGAAACTCAAGCAGACGCCCCACTGAGTGCACAGCCTGATGGGGGGCTTGATCTCATGACCCTGAGATCATGACCTGAGCTGAAAGCAAGAGCCCCACACTTAACCCGCTGAACCACCCAGCCCCCGCCCTAGCCCCCACCCCACACCCCGCCAAGGGAACTTTTCAAAACAGGAGTCTGATCCTGTCACACTCCTGCCTTAAACCTCTCAATGGCTTCCCATTTTTTAGGATTTAAAAAAAAAAAAAATTTGCACTGCCCTAGGGCCCTGAATTATCTGGCTCGATGCCCATGTCTCCAGCTTCATCTCATATCACTCCAGTCCCTCTGTACTCTAGGCACACCAGCTTTGTTTTGGTTTCTAGAACAGAGACTTCACACATCCTCTTCCCTTTGCCCGGAATGCTCTTTCCCCTCCTGTCTTCCCTGCACCTTGCTGATTCCTATCTATCTAATCTGTCATCTCAATTCTAATGTCACTTCCCTCCATGGAGCCTCCTATACGGACATGCTAGAATAAATGCAGTCCGCATCTCCCCGGCCCCACCCTGCCATTATAGACTCTCAGGGTACACTAAACATCTTCTTTATTGCTCTTATTACAGTTTTATTTTTGCATTTATGTGTGTGATTATTTGATTATTGTCCGTTCTCCCCACAGACCAGAAACTCCACGAAGGCAAGGACTAAGTCTTTTTTTGCTCATCATTGATCTACAGCACCTAGGGGAAGACCTGGCACATAGTAGGTACATAATTAATATCGGCATGACTAATGAATCAGTGATTCTTGTGTATAGGAAACTCACAAAACCAGGCCAGCTAGCATTTCTTCTTTTATTAAGACTTCCAGGAAGCTAAGAATCATATTTAAAGCTTAATCACAGTAATCATATCAACCCTCTATAAATAACACATGTGAATCATCTCTTGTAACCTTGGTGTTCTATTCTTAGTTTATTGACCTGTAACATCGGTTTTGGCATAAGATGCTGTGTGTACATGTGCCTGTGTGTGCAACATGCATGAGAACATATATATGGATACAAAAATAAATCAGTCCCTAAATGCAAGGTGTTGAGAAATTGATTAAAAAAAAAAAACCTCTTGTTTTTTTTTTTTAAGATTTATTTATTTATTTTAGAGAAAGAGAGAGAGAGTGCATGCACAGGGGTGGAGGGAGAAAGAGAGAGAGAAAAAATCCTCAAGCCGACTCCCCACTGAGTGCAGAGCCCCACATGGGGCTCGATCCCGGGACCATTAGATCATGACCTGAGCTAAAATCGAGAGTCAGATGCTTAACCACCTGAGCCACCCAGTTGCACTACTCGCCCCCCCCTTTTTAAAGATTTTATTTATTTATTTGACAGACAGAGACCACAAGTAGGCAGAGAGGCAGGCAGAGAGATAGGAGGAAGCAGGCTCCCTGCTGAGCAGAGAGCCCGATGTGGGGTTTGATCCCAGGACCCTGGGATCATGACCTGATCCAAAAGCAGAGGCTTTAACCCACTGAGCCACCCAGGTGCCCCCCTCGCCCCATTTTTTAAGACCTCATC
>NC_081575.1:29888923-29916327 GCF_022355385.1 Mustela nigripes
CCCCCCCCCCCCCCCCGCCACCGTCTCATATTGCAGACCTTTCATGGTATGCGTGGTTCATCTGTGGACTATAAGGGCAGTGGGTAGAGACCTTGTTTCTCTAGATTCTGTACCACGTCTAGGGACTGTCGAGTGATATCATTCAAACCACAGAACTCACTGTCTTTTAAAAAAATTTTTTTTATTTATTTGTCAGAGAGAGAGAAAGCACAAGCAGGGGGAGCAGCAGGCAGAGGGAGAAGCAGGATCCTGGCTGAGCAAGATCTTGGGATTGAGCTCCTGGCTCGATCCCAAGATCCTGGGATCATGTCCTGAGCCGAAGGCAGATGCTTAACCAACTGAGCCACCCAGGCATCCCAGGCATCCCTAAAAAAAAAAAAAAAAAAAAGAAAGAAAGAAAAATTAAGATTTTATTTATTTGACAGAGAGAGAGAGAGCACAAGTAGACAGAGCAGCAAGCAGGGTGGGGGAAACAGGCTCCCTGCTGAGCAGAGAGGCCCATGTGGGGCTCCATCCCTGGACCTTGAGATCATTGCCTGAGCCAAAAGCACAGGCTTTCACCCACTGAGCCACCTAGGCGCCCCCCAAGAATCTTTTTAGAAGGTTTTATATTTTTAAGTAGTCTCCACACCTGATGTGGTACTTGAACTCACAATGCCGAGACCAAGAGTTGTGCGCTTGGCCAACAGAGCCAGCCAGGCACCCCTTGTCTTTTTGAACCGTTTTTTATTCTGTGAAATGTAACACACTTCAGAAGAGTTCCTAAAGCATATATAGCAAAAATCGGTATTTAGAAAGCAAATACTCCCATGACCACCAGCAGGTTAAGAAATAAAGCCCTGGTATTTATGTCTATGGTGCATGTTAGAGACTGCCTTATGGCACATTTGGTACTTACTACCGGACTTTTCGCGCACACAAGGCGAATCATCTTGATGAGACATTTCCCTGAGAACAGAAATCATGTTATATTTCTTTATCCCTCCCACAGTGCCTAGTGTGGTGAGTGCCCTAGGTATGGTAGGTGGGCAATGCATTTTACAGGATTCTGCATCTTAGATGAACTCTGTGACTCCAAGAAGACCACCGAGGGCTAATTTTGGCAAACGAGAATTGTTGGAGGGAACACAAAATTGTATCGTTTGTCTAAATCTTTGAGTCCAGATCAGGGTAGAAGGATAACTAGTTTATCACGATGTGGGCCATCAGCTCAGCCTTCTCTTGAGTTCTGGCTCTTGCCCAATGTAGAGAGCCAGCCTAGAACTATTGGGGCAGCCTCCCAACCGGCCTTTGGGTCTCTCGTCTATGCCCATGTTCAATCAGTTCTTCAGGTGGTGATTCAAGTGACCTGTGTGGACACAAATGTCATCGTGTCATGCCACTGCTCAATGACCATTCAGTTCTCCAGCAATGCCCCTGGGAGGCTTGTTACAAACCTGCTCCCCCCCACCACCACCCCTGCAGAGCCTGAGTCAGCAGGTCCAAGGTGGGGTCTAGGCCGCTGCCTCCATAAGAAGCACTGTGGAGGAGGGGTGCCTGGGGGGCCTCAGTAGATTATGTGTTTGTCTTTGTTGCAGGTCATGGTCCCAGAGTCTTGGGATCGAGCCCTGCCATAACCGGCATCCTGCTTGGCGGGGAGTCTGCTTTTTTTTTTTTTTTTTAGGTTTTTTTTTTTTTATTTGACAGACGGAGATCACAAGTAGGCAGAGAGGCAGGCAGAGAGAGAGGGGGAAGCAGACTCCCTACCGAGCAGAGAGCCTGATGCGGGACTCAATCCCAGGACCCTGAGATCATGACCTGAGCCGAAGGCAGAGGCTTTAACCCACTGAGCCACCCAGGCGCCTGGGAGTCTGCTTTTTTCCCTCTCCCTCTGCCGCTCTCTCGCTCAGTCTCTCTCTCTCTCAAGTAAATACATAAAATCTTAAAAAAAAAAAAGAAATAAAACACTTTTCAAAAGAATACTTCTGCTAGCAGAAAATATGTCCATGTTATGTGTGTGCAATATGAAATCATAGCCACAGACACAGATGTCCATGAAAAAAAATAAACTGTTGAATTAAGCACGATCAATACTGGGATTGTCTGTTTAATATTCATTTGCTTCTTGTTCATTCATTTTGTTGCTCGCTAGCAGATAAGCAGGAGCATCTGTCAAAGATTTAGGGGAAATTTATGGTTAAAAAAAGTTAAAATAGAGAAATTTCTACCCATTATCTGATTTTTTTCCCCACTCTGAGAATCCATCCATTTGCGGCGGGCATGTTTCCAGACTGAACAGGCCTTGTCCCTGGAGAGCACAACTTGAGAACCCTTACTCTGGAGTGGGAAGTCTAAACTCTTTGGCATGACCAATGCGATGCTTCCAAATTGGACCCCATCTTATCTTCCAGATTCATTTATAGCCACAGCATCCCTCACCTCCCCGGGGCCGAGACTTGGAATTTGCTAAATGGTTGCTGTCTTGTGATTTTACAAATACCATTCTTCTACTGCCTACCCCTCCCTCAACCCCTGCCCCCTCAATGATCAGATGACCTACTACTCATTCTTCAAGACTCTATCCAATGACTGTCCTTTCAGGTGACTTTCTCCATCTCTCTGGGTCTCTATCTCCCCAAGGTCTTGCTCCGGACTGATGACGTCACTGCTTGTTTGTGGAGCTATCTGCCAACTGGTCTGGGAGCTCCCTCCGGTCGGTCGCAGGAGGGATTCTCGTCACCCACCTTTCCTTGTGGTCTCTGGCTGATATGCAGCAGGGACTTGGGGCATATTTGTGGATTAAGTGAGTACATTTGCAAAGGGAGTGAAGTTTATTTTTAGAATCTTCTAGCTCCCTACAGGGGCGACATCTGTACCCTTTTTTTGCACCCCTTCCCCAACCCAACGGACTCTGTAACTTTATGCTGTCCATGTAGAAATCCACCAGGATCTGCCATCGTTCCTGGAGCCCAGGCTCCAAGCTTTTCCCTCGGTATCCTACCATACCTTACCAGTCCTGTGTCGCATCCCTCCGTGGGCTAGATTTCAGATGAACCGGTGGTTCTCACACTTCAGAGTTAAGTTCAAACCCCCGGGTTGCTGGGTCCCAGCCCTCTAGGGTCTGATTCAGTAGGTCTTGGGTGGGGGCTGGGAACTTGCATTTCTACTAACGTCCTAGGGGATGCTGCTAGACAAAGACCACATTTTCGAGAACCACTGGGATACATCAGTGCAAAACCAGGGGCTGCGGTGAATAAAGCACAAAGGAATCCTTACTTCGCCTTGACTCCGCCCCTTCACTGAGTTTCTGATTCTGTTAGCACATCTGGATTTGTTTCATCCCAGATCATTTTCCCCTCTGCTTTGCTTTGTCCTCCTCTTCCAACTTCCTGATCTTTTCAGATTGTTCTGTAGCCCAATGCTACTATCCCTCCCTTCCTCCTTCCATAAAGCCACCATTTCAGGACAAAAGCTTTCCTGAGCTCTTAGCTCCATTTTTCATTGCCCTCTTTTTCCTCCCCACTCAGTTTTAGCCACTCCCCTACCCCAGCAGGGACTGACCTTTCTAAAGCTTGGCTCTGATTAGGATCCACTCCCAAGTAGCACGGTAGCCATTTCCCCTCCCTGGCAGTCTGGTTCCACAAACAACATTAGCATGCTAATGACAGTCACCTGCTGGCCCTGGGAAACCGCTGAGCGCGCCAGGGCTCAAGGACAGTGGAAACACTGAAAACAGCACGTTTAAATGCTTCCGTTCATTCATTCACTCAACAAACATGGATTGAGCACCCGGCCAGACACCGTGCTGGGGCCGAGGGATCCCCCCAGAACACATGGATCATGGTCATGGGTTCACAGCAGCGCCCCAGGGCCCACCACGCCTCTTCATGAAGCGCATCTTTTGCAGCACTCATCAAGGGGGACAGACATTCAAGGAAGAAACTGATTCCTTGTGAGCCCTCTTGCCTCAGCCTTCCTGCTGTCGCTGTACCTGGGCAGGTAACCCGGGACCAAAGATTGGGAGACACCAACCCAGGGAGGGTCCGGGAGGGTCTTTGTTGAAATAAACGCTGTAACCCACGCCTCTCAGTGATCTGCCCGCTGTATTGAGTAAGGCCGAGGTATGTAAAGCCCAGAACACAGTGAGCTGAAACCTCTCTGCACATACACATACCCACTCGGACGCACACAACACTGGCACTCACACTTTTACACACATACCAACACACTGAAAATACACTCTGACATACACATCAACACAGACACACACACTGAAACAGACACACACCGGCAGACACACACCAACGAACACAAAAGGAGTAAATACAAGCCAATGCACACACACACTGACACGCTGAAACACACAGACGTGTAGCTGACACACACACTGACACATACAAATGCACACCTAGTCCCACGTCAATACCACCCCACAGCCCGCAGAAACCCGGATGCCCAGGACCTAGCAAGGGCTTGAAGAAGCAGACCTCAGAGAGGGAGACTTGAATTACACACTTGGTTCCAGTCTGGAAGTACAGATTTTTGGAGGAGGGGGCCTTCCAGGTTCTGAGAGTCCCTAGGGACAGGCAGGTGGAGTGGATCACTTCCGCAGGGCACCAAGGATTCTGAGCTAAGATACCTCCTGGAAGGGCAGAAATGTACCGAGCTTTGGGCAGCACCCGGTGCTAAGGTGGGGGATGGAACGGGGGTGTGTGTGGGGAAGAGTTGGTAGAGGGAAGTTAGGGCGCTGGGGGGTGGGCAGTACCCCAGGGAGCAGGCAGGATTCCTGGAAAGCCCAGCTGCATCAGGCCCCCCTCCTGGCTCCCCTGCCCCCCCCACCATGCTCTGGGTATCGTTCTCGTCTCTGGCTTCTAGATGCACCCCTCTGGTGCCGCCACCACCCAAGTCCCACTTCCTGATCATTTAGTGACCTTGGGCCCTTCTCTGTCCACCACAGCCATGCCTTTGCCAGGGAGGACCTGTCTCCCTTACAGACACCCAGCCGGGAGGCGGGCCGTCACCTCTGACTCCCCGCCCCCATCCGGTCTGGGCACAGCCTTACAGCGGTTCCTCAAATACAGCGCTGGTCCCGCCTGTTGCCACCCCAATCCAGGGCCAGGCGCCTCCCCCAGGCCCTGCCCCAGCATCCTGGTGGGCCTTGGAGACTACAGCTGCCCCTGTTCCTTGCCATCACCATATGCCCGAGGGCCCACACTGTCTCCCCCCCGCCCCCGTGCTGGTCCCTGGTTGTGCCAGGCTCCTCTCTTTTGGCCTCTCCTGGGTCTCTAGAGCAATGACCGGCACACAGAGGGCACCCTCAATGGGGCACCCTCAATACTTAGCTCTTCATGGCTGTGCTACCCCCTCCTTGTGTCTCTTTCTTCTGGACCCGCCCCCTTCCCCCACCTCCCATTCCAATCCTCCGCCCCCTTGCTCAGGAAACGCTGAATTGGAAGCTTCTTGAGTGCCAGACCCCGAACTAGGCACTGGGGGTGCATTTTGTGGAGTCCCTGTTCTCAAGGGGCACACGCACCTAGAGGGCTCCCTGACGCGGTGTGAAAAGCTCTGTCCCCCAGGTGGAATCAAGTGCCAGGAAAGCACCTCACGTGGCCGCCCCATTTCTCTGCCTTCCTTCCTTCTCCCCAGGCCCGGGCTTCTGCATCGGCTCCCTTCTTCTCTCTCCCCGGTTCCTGTTTTTCTCCTTTTCCTCCCTCTTGCCTCCCCCTCAGCCGCTCCTGACTTTGGGCCGCTGTGGGACCACCTCCTCTATCCTATCCGGGCCACGTCGCTGTCCGGCTTTTGCTCATGGGTCTGCCTCCCCCCTGAGGTCCCGGGTCCCACTTGGGGGTCTGGGCGCCTCTCGGAGACCCGGGCACCAGCCTTGCGGAGGAGTGGAGCGCAGTGTCCGCCAGCTAGGGCTTCGGGCACGCCAAGTCGGCTAAGGTTCTCGAGTCCTAGGGAGCCAGCAAGGGGCCACTCCCCAGGAGGGGTCGGGGGCGTCAGGGCTGGAGAGGGGGAGAGGTGCCGAGGGCGAGGGAGAGGGCCCGCGGCGGCGGCTGGCCAGGAGGAAAAGGAAAGCGGGCTGGCACAGCCTCTGCCTTCGGACGCTCTCTCGGCGCACCGCCGGCCGCCTTCTCCCGGTCTGAGCGAAGGTGAAGGGGAAATCCGGGCGGGACAGAGCCACCGGAGGCCGCTCCCGGTCACTCCCACATCCCGCTCGACAGAGCTGGGGGTCTTCATCCCCAAGCTCCTCCTCTGAGACTCCCTGGAGACCCAGGCGCTAGAAGGGGGTCGTGGTCTGAACCCCCGCTCACACGCTGAGCTTCTAGGGCTTGGTGGGGAGAGGAGTGAGGGGTCTGTCCGTATGAAGGACCCAGGAGTGGTGAGCTCGGCTCCACGAATTTACAGCCTACAGCATCCGAGGCTTGGAAACCCCAGGGCAGAAGGGGACCTCGAGTCTGCGGGCCTCGGACTCCGCACGTCACAGCTCAGTTGCGGGGCCGCAGTGCGGATCCCCTCAACTGCCCCCTCTATCTAAGCTCCACTGTGGAGCGGCAGGTGCCGCAGCTGCCCCCTCCCGGGCCATGGGGGGGGGGGGGGGGGGAGGAGGTGTAGAGGAGCTTCGCGTCTCCAGCCGCTGGCGCTCCCATCGGAGCACCCTGAGATCTCGGTGGAGAGGAAGAGGGGGTACAGGGGGCTGGGAGGAGGGGGAGGAGGACTGCAGAGCTCAGCCGCCAAGCTGTGCGCGGGAGGGGGAGGGGCGGGGGCTCCCTTCCAGCCTCCGGGGTCTGGGGACTCTGGGATGTAAGGCGAGAGCAGGGGGGTGTGACAATTCAGCAGAGGTCGGGACGTACCACGGAGCCAGTGGCGGGGGGGGGGGCAGGGGACGTGGTCACCGAGGGGAGCCCCCGCCCCCCTTCTCAAAGGCCTACAGCTGAGGTTGCTGGGAGAACTGGAACTGGGTTCGCTGTAGGGGGAAGCGGGGCGTGAAATCCGCCCCCTCCCCATACCCCACTTCCGAGGGGGTGGGCGATAGAGGGGAGGTCGGGGTTGGAGCAGCGGCGCGGGGGCCCCTCCCTCGCACCTCCCCCCACCGGACTTGGTCGCGCCCGAAGTGTAACACTTTCTCTTTGTGGGAGAAGCTCCGCTGTTTCTTGTGCTCTAGCTCTGGTGGCGGCGGCACCCGTGGCAGCCCTGGCGGACGCAGGAGCGATGGCAGCGACCGATATAGCTCGCCAGGTGGTGAGTGACCGGCTGGGGTGCCGGCGCCAGGGGCCGGGGGACTGAGAAGGGTGGAGGAGACCTGGCCGCCGCCACGGCCGCGGCGAGGGTTGCGGGCAGCATCCAGGAGTCGAGGCGCGGCGGGACTTCTGCTCCCGGGGTCCGCGGCTCACTCCCCCAACCTGTCCCCGCGGGTGGCGGACGGATGAGGGGGCCTGGCGGAGGCTGCGGGCCGGCCGCTGAACTTGCATTGCCCTAGGGCTGCAGTGAGCGCCGCCGCCTCCCTCGCTGCAGCTGCCGCCGCGCCACTGGGGCGTTGCCGAATGAATGGCCGAACCAGCCGCGCAGCCCTCGAGGTCCCAGGCTCCCTGGTCTCGCTTCCTCCGGCCGTCGGGCCGCCCCCCTGCGCCCAGCAACCCCCTCCCCGGGACCCAGGCCTCCTGCGGAAGAGGGGCGCGGGGCTGGGGTGAGCCCGGGGCAGGAGGCGGTGAGTGGTGGTGGTGGGGGGCGGGGAGGTGACTGGCTGGGGTAGGGTTTCTCCATATGCATTACATATGTGACTGCGTCTGTGTGTGTGTGTGTGTGTATCACCGTAAGCGTCCGAGTGCACGCGCGCGCACTCGTGCCTGCTGGGCGGGCGGCGGCGCCGGGGCTGTCTGTGACCCTAGATGAGTCCGCCTGTTTCTCTGTGGGCGCTCACCTCCGTGGTGTGTGTCCCTGTGTCCCAACCCCTCTCTGCTTGTGCCGGGTGCCTCTGGGTCCCGTGTGTGCGTGCGTGCGTGTGTGCGTGTGCGTGTGTGTGCAGCTCGCTGGTCTGGAGGGGGTGGCTGCGTGTTTTGGCATGTTTCTGGATACCTTGACCGGCGGTTTGCCAGCCCCTAGGGGTCTGCCTCCGGTGCGTGTTGCGCGTAACTGGGCTTGTATGCCAAAACCTGTGCAGCCCGCTTCTTTCTATGGGGACGCAGAAGAATAAGTGTGAGGCTTGCAAAAGCGGTGCCGTCTCATTTTGTTGGCAACAGACTCTGGAAAAACAAAAAACAAACAAACAAAACCTTCTGTTAAAGAACTGAAGTTTTCCTGCCCGGGATGTTCAGAGAAACCATAACTGAAGTGACCAGAGGCTCCATATTTGTTTGGGTTTTTTTTTAGACCAGAAGTTTGGTTGTAAAGGGAGGGGGTGATTCCATTTGGGGGAACAGTCTAACCTTTCTCTTCCTCCGTGGTATCGGAGGTCTTCAGAAGCCCGCAGTTACCCTCACTCACTCTATGGTGAGGTAGAGTGAAGTAGGGGTAGGTGAACCCCACAACACCATATACTACTGGATGAAGATCTCCGAGCCACACACACACACACACACACAAAAGTTTTTAAACCTTGTGGCTTACTTATTTAGGGAAATAGTCTATGCACTGTAATTCCAGAGCAAAAACAAACAAACAAAAAACCAAAAAAACCAAAAACAAAAAAACCCCAAACCTCTAGGTATTTGTTGTAATTGAAATTGATTCGTTTTTGTTTTCAAAATCTGAATCCAGAATCTGGTTGTATTTTCTCCACAGGATATATATGAATTTTTTCCACCCTCTTGTCTCTGTCTGGAAGGGCAGGATGATTTCTTCTGAACTTACCCAACCCCTGCAGACCCCAGAACCAGATCTTTACATTGTCATGATGCAGGAGGACCAGGAGTAGGTAGACAAGGCTCTGTGATCATGGAATTTGATAGAATTCTCTTCTCTCTGAGATTGGCACTGTCATATTTATTGCTGTAGCATTTTGAAGGTTCCCAGAGTGCTTTTCTGCTCCCTGTTACCTGCATTTTAGAGATGGCATGGTTTAAGTAGAGGGATTAAGTCTCTTGGATTACACTTGCCCTGTCTTTAGTGACCAAAAAGGACACTAATGATTTTTCTTGTCAGTTAATTAATTTGCATCGACCTGTCCTTGCTCCCTCACCAGTCCCCCTTGCCTGGATTAGGATTGCAGGGCAGATGTCGTAATGGGGAACATTCCAGAAGGTTGTGTTTCACCTCAGGCAGATTGAGGCAACCCAGAGGTCCCCTTTGTTTGGCAGACGGGGGGGGGGGGGTGGTGGTGGTGGTGGATGGGGGTGATTTAGGGCCTTTTGGTTTGCTTTGCATGGTTCCAGTTTGCTCTGGCTGGCCTTGCCTATACTGTATGATGAAGAAGATAATTGTAAGCCAGATTCCAGAGCTGAAAGAGCAGCCCAAGCACTTGAGACCTTGTTATCAGGATAAATGGGTTTCTGGGAAGACTGACGTCACTCTCCCTGCCCCCCCCCCCCACCCCCCGCCCAGTCTGTAAAGCTCTTGTTTATGTGTCATTTGTCTCTCTGCTCTCCTTTGTGTCTGCAAGAAGTTGTAATTCAACAGGGCAAGATGGAATTAACTCAGGAGACCTTGGGTGTCTGGTTGCTGCTTGTTTCTTCCAAGGACCACGTATCCAGGGTTCGGGAAGAGAAGACTGGAGAATCAACTTAAGTGTGCCTAGCGTAGGAGTTCTTTTGAATGAGCTCTGAGACATGGTGCCATCCAAGCAGCACTCTTGCTGTGTGCGTGACGGGGGAGGTGTTCTTTCCAGAATCAGTTGAAGGTCACCATGGCTAGTTAGGTAACATCATTAGTGACTTAAAACAGGCCATGGAGTTGTTGGATAGGACCCTTCTCTGGGCATGCATGCTGCTTGGAAGTTCAGCTCTTGAGTACGCAGTCCAATCCCGTCCCATCTGAACAAACACCACGAAGATTCTGCATGCCAAAACCGTTTCTCCATTGTGTCCACTCGTTGACTTTCCCCCAATAAGTGTCCAGCACTGTGGCTAGCCCTGGTGAACTTGACCAGAAAAAAAAAAAAGTAGCAGACATAATTCCTGGCTTTTATTTTTTTTTTAATTAAAATTTAAAAAAAAAATTTTTTTTTTAATTTATTTATTTGACAGAGATCACAAGTAGGCAGAGAGACAGGAGGAGGCAGGCTCCCCGCTGAGCAGAGAGCCCCATGTGGGGGGGGGCTGGCTGAATCCCAGGACTCTGGGATCACGACCTGAGCCGAAGGCAGACGCTTTAACCCACTGAGCCACTCAGGCACCCTAAATTTAAAAAATTGTTTTTTAAATTTTATTTATTTATTTATTTGAGAGACAAGAGAGACAGAGATAGCGAGAGAGCATGAGTGGGGAGGAGAAGGAGAAGCAGACTTCCTGCTAAGCAGGGAGCCGGATCTGGGATGATCCCAGGACCTTGGAATCATGACTGGAGCCAAAAGCAGACATTTAATGGACTGAGCCATCCAGGCGCCCAGCTTTTAAGCTTATGGTCTATAGTTGGAGAGACAGACTGTGGACATTGTGAAATAATTAGAGAACTTTAGAAGATTCTTGGGCTGTCCCCACTCCCAGCCCCTACCTGTGAGGTGACTTGGGCTGCTATTAATATATACTCTTTAAGGGTACATGACTCGTCCAAGGTCACGTAGAAAGCCACAGCCCAGCAGGCCTCAGGGGCTGCATCTTCTGGCTTTTTCATTGAGCTGTTTCTTTCAGTGTTGCATTTTTAGGTCCAGACTGTTAAGTGCTGGCCTGTAAAAGGAACAGCTCATTGAGTCTGGCTTGAACCAGTCCCACAAGGTGGACAGTGATGCTGTCCCCCGGTGGCAGCCAGGGAATGGTCTTTCTCCCTAATGAAAGATTTTGCAGGGACTAACTCTGCCCTACCCGGGGAAGTGCCTACAGGCTGGCAGATGCCTGCCTCTGCATTCCGGTCTTGCTACCAAATGGCATTTACCCTCCATTCCCCCTGGAAGCTCCCTGCTCCAAGCGGGGAGAGCAAAACCCCAGTATGTACCCATACCTCCACTGAGGACACAGCACAGAGGGAAATTTACATGGCTGGGGTGCCTGGGTGGCTCAGGAAGTTGAGCAGCCATCTCCTCTTATCAGCTCAGATCATGATCATCTCAGGGTCATGGGATCAAGTGCGGCATGGAGGAGGGCTCCGTGCTCAGCTGGGCATCTGCTTGAGATTCTCTCTCTGCCTCTGCCCTCCCCCATCCTGCTCTCACACTCCTGCACTCTCTCTCTCTCTCTCAAATAAATAAGTAAATCTTTAAACATAAAAAGAAAATTCACATGGCCTCCAATATTAGAATTCATTGAATCTAAACCAAGGTGATCTAAACCATTGCTGATCATGGTACTATTTTCTGACTTTTCTGTGTTTGAGACTTTTCCAAAGAAAAAGCTGGGGGGATGGGGCAAGCGGGTGGCTCAGCCCCTGCCTTGGGGTCAGGTTAAGACAAGCTGGGCGGGAGTTGGGCTCGCTGCTTAGCAGGGAGCCTGCTTCCCTCCCCCTCTCTCTGCCTGCCTCTAGGCCTACTTGTAATCTCTGTCAAATAAATAAATAAACTATTTTTTAAAAAGAAAAAAAAGCTGGGGAGGGCAGGAAATGACAATGTTCCGTCCCACCAAAGGTATACGGTCCCTTCCCTCAGGGAGTTTACTATCTAGTAGTGGAGGCAGACTTAAATAACTATATAATTATCATTGTGATCAGTACTACACAGCCGAGCTGTGGCCTGCTGTAAGAATTCATTACCAGCCGGACCCAATCCCGCCTCCAGTGCAGGCGGTGGGTGACTGGAAAGGCCTCCTGAGGGCTTTGGCTAAGAAAGGGGGTGGGTGTGAAGATGGGTGAGCTCTCCCTCTGCTCCTGGCCTAGGAGCATTTCATTTGTTCATTCATGAACAAATTTGTTCATTCACAGGACCGTGCCCTCTGAGAGCGCCCCCCCCTCCCATGACAGGCAAGAATCATCCCCGTTTCCTTTCATTTCCTAAATCCTGGAAATGTTGAGTGTTAGCAGTGTTCTTATTACAAAACTGCATTACAGCTGAGTGGTTTGTCTGTATGGTATAATGAGATTTTGATCTGCAGTCATGTGCGTAGCATTTACCTTGCGGAGCCTGTGCTGTAAATTTTCCGTTAATTGCGGGCTTTGTTACCCAGCAGGGCCCCTCCCTTTGTGCACTGTAAGGGAGCCTGAGCAAAACTAATTAGGAAGATAAGTCCCCTGGAAAAAGGTATTCCAAAACCAAACAGGATTGATTTCTAGACTTGCCTGGGTTTCTGGATTATCAGAGCCATGGTTTTATATTAGCGCGAACAACTGAGAAGGGCTTGTAAGTGGTGTGTACTCTTTGGAACACATTCTAGAAAGAGAAGGAGAAGAGAAAGGAAAGAGAATACCATGGATAAGTGGAACAGGTTTCTTTCAACGGTCTCCAAATGCTGTCATCTATATTTCCCAGACGAGTCTTTGTGTTTTCTTCTTGTATGGGTACAGGGTTAGTGGCTGAAACAGTGAGACCCACACCGGATGACACAGATCCGTTCAAAACAACCAAACCTGCCCTTTTCGCGAAGTTTCTAAGAAATAAAAATCCTGCCAGACCCTAACTTTCCCCTCTCTTCACTGCATTCCTTCCCACCCCAGTGCACCCGTAGCGGGGAGGGTGTAGCTCAGAGAAGATTATCCTTGGATGCCTCGATCCGTGATGGTGAAAAGATTCTCCGCTTCAATCCCAGATAGCTCAGTCATGGGTTACGTGTGGGTTTTCTTTTTTCTTTCTTCCCATATTGCTTTAAATAAAAATCTTGGAGCCACCAGCCGTGTAATGATGGATTATTTTAAGTAACAACTGGGGGGGGGGCGGGGAGGAGCCGAATAAATTAGAAACACAGACCCTTCCTCCTCGGTTTGGCAGGAGGAGGCTTCTGCTGCTGGGATTTGAAACCCTGGGTTTCTCCGCCGCCTACAAGAGGAAGGAGGCCACATATGTGCTCAAGGAGGGTGAGAATTATGCCGCGTGCTCCTTGCTGGCCCTGGACTTGGGTCATCTGTTCCACTCCGGGGTGGGGAGGTGGGAGACAGGATCAGGGCTCAGGTTTCTCCTGGCAGGGCCCCCTGGAACCCCCTAAAGAAGGCCCTGGGATAACAGCCACAGATCTCTGCTTTCTGACCCTGATGAGGTGTGAGGCGGTGCCGAGTTTCCTTTCCCAGCGGAGGCCCCGGCTCTGAGCACCGGCGAGGAGGCAGGAACTGGGTTTTCTTAGATCCACTTTAAATGAGACCAGATGGAGGCAGAGGCAAATTCAGGCTCCCTAGAGGACAGCTGGGCATTCATCCAGAGGCCTGTGAGTAAACCTTTTTTTCTTTTCTTTTCTTTTCTTTTTTTTTTTTTAAAGCAGATTAGAGATAACAGTGGCCAGAACACCTCGAAAACTCTGTTTAAAGAGCCCAGCCCGGAGGGAATCTGGCTTTATGTGGGAAAGGTGACCTGCTACCAGCAGGAGTGGCCCCTGGCCTGAGATGGAACTGGCTTTTACCTAGAATCTGGCTAGTTGGGTTAGGTCGCCCTGGGGCTCAGGCTTAGTTAGGCCCAAATCAGACTGCCTCAGTTGCCCTCCATGGGCCAGACCCACCTCGGTGAGCACACAGGGGTCCGGGTCGTGATCTGTGACTCTTGTCCCTCTTGACTGTCCTTAAGCCACAAGCCCGATGCCCCCAGAACTTTAGCAGCTTGAAAGAAAATACCTGCCAACTTGGAGTCAAGCTTTCCCACCTTAAAGCGGCCCTGCGCTCACCAGGGCCGGGAGCCCTGCACCACTTCGCTCTCTGCCCCAAACCCCTCCGTGACTTGGGCCAAGTCACTTCCTTGCTCTCAGACAGTTTCCCCTTTTGCGAAATGAGCGGGTTGGCGTAGGTGAGCCTTCAGGGCCGCGACCAGCTCTGACGCTGTATGGTCCTCTGTTTCCTTGTTCTCCAGCTTAATTTCTCTTAGGCTCTAGCCTGCTTCTATATCCGTCCGAGGTGGACGACTTGAACTCCACCTCTTCCCTGCTTTGACTCCTGAGCGAGCAGGGTGGGGAGAGAGTTGAGGGAAAGGCAAGTCTGTGCTTTGAGCTCAGCAGGATCTCTGTAAGCGGAACAGAAACAGCGGTTCAGATGGTCTGCCCATAGGTGTAGTGAGCTATTGTCTTCCTATAAAGGTACATGACGGCTGAATTTCTGTCTATTTGAATCCCATTTTAAATGCACTAGGAGAGCTGGCCATTTAATGGAATCCTGCTGTGAATCCTTTTATAGAATGAAAAGCCACTCAGGAACTGATCTGGTGTATTAAAATCCAGAGTTTCTTCTATTGGATTTGCCAAAAATGGGCCTTCTCCCTGCATGGTAAAGATGGTTTCCTTTGTGCTTCCCCAGGGTCCCTGAAGCTGCTTCCCCACTGAAAGGCCCAGGTGGGCAAGATTTCTCTTTCCTTGGAAAGGGCTCCCCCTTCCAAACGTCTCTCTCCCAGTTCGGGGCATTGCTACTCTTGTCAGTTTCCTCTTAGCCTGGCTTAATCGGCAGGAGGGAAATCCTGACATTTGCCGTGGGAGATACACTGGAGGGTTTTTTTTTTTTTTTAAATAATCTCTGGGAACTTATCAGTGTTTTTGTGGTTCTTAGGGCCAATAATACAGTGGCGTCCACTTCCCCGACTGGAGGCCGTGGAGAAGGCTCTCAGCCACCTGATTGCTGCAGCAAGCAGTTTTTCTGGATGTTTGTGGATATGTGATTTGACTTCTTGTTCCCATGAATCCTTAGAATAATAAGTTATACCGTATAATAAGTTATAAGTTATATATATATATATATATATATATATATATATATATATAATGTTATAGTGAGGACAATAATAGGGCTTTGTTCTCATATTGGGAAAATAAATGTTTGCATACAATAAAACTGCCCCAAAGTGGACTACTTAACTGGATTTTCTGATTACCTATATGTAAAGCACCTTTCTCGTAGCTGTGGTTGAAGATTTTGCTAAAATATCTGAGGCTACTTCTCTTGTCTTGGAAAGCATCGTCGTAAAATCTTTAAGAAAACATGACATTTTTCTACTCTGATTATAAACATAAAATCTGCCCCCCCAAAAGGTAAAAGATGCCTATTGTTGGAAATTTGGAAGACACAGAAAAGCAACAGTGTCCACATTCCCTCTACCCGAAAGTATCTTTTTTTTTTTTTTTTTTAGATTTTATTTATTTATTTGACACAGAGAGAGACAGTGAAGGAGGGAACAGAAGCAGGGGGCGTGGGAGAGGGAGAAGCAGGCTTCCCGCTGAGCAGAGAGTCCAATCCGGGGCTCGATCCCAGGACCCCAGATCATGACCTGAGCCAAAGGCAGATGCTTAACCAACTGAGCCACCCAGGCGCCCCCAAAAGTAACTGTTGTCACCGTTTTGGTATAATGTTGACTTTGAACAACACAGGGGTTGGGGGTGCTAACCCCCTGCAGTGAAGAATCAAGAATCCACGTATAACTTTCATCTCCCCCAAAACTTAACTACTCAGAAGCCTACTGCTGACTGGAAGCTGTACCCGTAACAGGAATAGCAGGACAAGCACATCTTTTGTATGTTATCTGTATGACACACTGTATTCTTACAGGAAAGTAAGCTAGAGAAAGTAAAATGTTATTAAGAAAACCATAAGGGGGGCACCTGGGGGACTCAGTCGGTTAAGTGTCCAACTCTTGATTTCGGCTCAGGTCGTGAGGTCATGAGATCAAGTCCCACATCAGCTCCGCCCTCATACTGAGACCTTGCTCAGCTCGGAGTACGCTTGAGATTTTCTCTCTCTCTCCCCCTCCCCCGCTCTCTCTAATAAATAAATAAAATCTTTAAAAAAAAGAAAAGCATAAGGAAGGGAAAACACATTTGTAGTCCTTTCTTGTATTTATGGGGAATAAATGCATGCATACGTGGACCCAGGCAATTCAAACTGCGTTGTTCAAGAGTCAACTGTATATTCTTCCGAACTTTAAAAAGTACATTCAGGCGGAGTGCCTGGGTGGCTCAGTCATTAAGGTTCTGCCTTTGGCTCATGTCCTGATCCCAGAATCCTGGGCTGAAACCCCGCATAGGGCTCCCTTCTTGGCCAGGAGCCTGCTTCTCCTTCTGCCACTCCCCCTGCTTGCGTTCCCTCTCTTGCTGTGTCTCTCTGTCAAATAAATAAAAATTTAAAAATATATATATATATATATATGCTTTCCCCCATGATTGGAATGATCCTGTATATATAGGGTTTTGTTTTGTTTTGTTATTTGCCTATTGGATGATCATTTTCCCATGTTACTGAATATTCTTAGAAAATGTCTTTATCACCTGCTTAATATTCCATTGTGCATCATTGAACTATTGTTTGATTTTGATCATCCTGAGGGTTGCAGGATCTATCAAAGATCCGTATTTAATGGGACCAGGAGGGAGAAAAACCATAAGAGACTCTTAATCTCAGGAAACAAACTGATGGCTGCTGGGGTTGGGGGAGGGAGAGGGTGTCGGGGTGATGGACACTGGGGAGGGTATGTGCTATGAAATGTGTAAGCCTGATGAGTCACAGACCTGTACTCCTGGGGCTAATAATACTTTATATGTTAATAAAAATAATTAAAGAAAAGATCGGTATTTAGGGGCATCTGGGGGGCGCAGTCCATTAAGCTTTGGCTCTTGATTTGGACTCAGGTCATGATCTCAGGGTGGTGAGATCGAGCCCCGAGTGGGGTTCTATGCTGGGTGTGGAACTTGCTTAAGATTTTCTCTCTCCCTCTGTCCCTTCCCCAAAGATTGGCATTCAGGGCTGGGACGGAGATGGAGAAAGGAAAGGTGTGAGAGATCAGGCCCACCAGTAAGTGACATGTGAGACTGTACAGTGTATCTACAAGGTGCAGAGGCCAGAGGAGAAAGTTTAGGGAAAGGCGCGATGAGTTCCAACTTTTATGTTTTGGCCTCATACTTCTGTACTTCTTTATTGATTTAAGTCATCTCTGCCTCCCACATGGGGCTTGAACCCACAACCCCGAGAGCAAGAGTCCCATGCTCTACCCACTGAGCCAGCCAGGTGCCTTGTTTTGGTTTCCTTCTTCAACATTATCAGCTACTAACTCAGCTCCCCCAACTCGAGGCGGAGGCGGGGAAACTCCACTGATACAGATGGATCCTCAGTTCCCAGAGGCCTCCTGGACCTCTTGCTTCCTATCCCGCCAAGGCTGGAAGAGGGATGGGGTGGGGGAGGGGGACAGGGAGACAGGGACTGCCCATCAGGGTGCTTATGAGACTCTGTTTTCAGAATAACAGCAATGGGAGCAAGTTGCACAGCTGGAACCGCCATAACTCGTTCTTAGTAACTTGCACCTTAGAATATTCAATTAAAAAATGAAATTGGTGTGTCCCCAGGGGACGAGGCGGAAGAGAAAGAGAGCGGTGTTTCTGCCCGTGATATGAAATGTGGTATAACGTATTTCAAACCACAGGTGACTGCAGATGGGGAGAAAACAGGAAATGTAATTGGGGGGGGAGGGGGGCTCTCCCAATTCTCAGGAGCACTCTTTCATTTTGCCTTCCTTTTAGCTCTTCTCAGATTTGGCATCCTAATTACCCCTGCTGCAAAGCTGAGTGAGAGCTCTCTTTTCTTGTATTAAAAATGTTTTTAAATGACATGGGTATTGTGTGAATACATTCATGCTGTAAAAGGATCAAATAATACAGAAGCATACAGACTAGCCCCTTGTGTAAGCCCCTCTTTCCGTATCGCTCCCCCGAGGTAGCCACCGACGTTCCTGGGTTTGGTGGGACTTTTTTCTTGGCTTCTTTCTATGCATTCACAACCATTTATGCGCAAGCACACATATATCAGGCTTTTTTTTTTTTTTTTTTTTTTTTTTTTTTGCACATGTGGCCTCCCCCTGTGCTGCTTGTTCTTCAGCCTCTTTTTTCTACATTGGAATATGTCTTGGAGATATTTGCCTTGGAACATACAGACCTGCTGCATTCTTCTTCCTTTTTAAGGATTTATTTATGTATTTAATTTATTATTTTTAAAAGATTTTTATTTTATTTATTTGACAGAGAGCGAGCACAAGTAGAGGGAGCCCCAGGCAGAGGGAAAGACAAGCAGGCTCCTCCCTGAGTGGGGAGCCTAACGCTGGATTCAATCCCAGGACCCTGGGATCGTGACCTGAACCGAAGGCAGACGCTTAACCAACTGAGCCACCCAGGCGCCCCTCTTTATTTATTTTAGGGAGGGAGAGAGAGAGAGAGAGAGAGTACACATGAGTGGGGGGAGGGCAGAGGGAGAGGGAGAGAGAGAACCTCAAGCAGGCTCCCTGCTGAGTGATGTGGGGGGGCTCATCCCACAACCCCGAGATCACAAACTGAGCAGAAACCAAGAGTTGGGTGCTCAAGAAACTGAGCCACCCTTGTGCCCCAAGACCTACCGCATTCTTCTTAACGCCTGCAGAATATTCTAGAATATACATGTACCATAATTTAGTTAAATATTTTTCTATTTTCAGACATTTATGAGTTTTCCCCCTAGTATTTCAGTATTGTCATCATGCTGTAATGAAGTTCCTTGTACATGGATCTTTGTACAGATACTGACTTTCTGCAGAATAGATTCCTAGGGAGGTTGCAGGGTGACAGGAGATGGGCCCTTAAAAAAAAAAAAAGATTTTATTGATTTATTTGAGAGACGGTGTGAGAACACTTAAGTTGGGGATGGGGGAGGATCAGAGGGAGAGGGAGAAGCAGACTCCCCGCTGTGCAGGGAGCCGGATGCAGGACTCGATCATGAACTGAGCCGAAAGCAGATGCCACCCAGGTGCCCCAGAGATGGGTGACTGTGGCCCTTCTGGCATCTCAGTTCCAGCCTTAAACATGGCACCCACCACCTGCTACTCCAGATGATAACTTGAGGTATTACTGTTGGGCCAAGCTGTCAATTCCATCTTCTCTTGCACACATTGTAATCCAGGGAATGGGCAGTTAACTGCAGTCAGAGTAATTAAGGCCTCGGGTAATCAGGCCACCTTAAGAAGAAAGAGGAAAGAGATAAGATAGCAGAGCTTTAATGAGGGAGAGGACAGAAACTTCCAGGGGCTGTCCTGGGGTCAGTGTACATTCAGTCCAATGTCCTTTTTGCCTCTACATATTTAGCTCTGAACAATGAGGACTAATACTCATAATGATGACCTTGACATCTTACAAGATTTATCAAAACAAGAGCCAATGGTGCTCGCTAGACAGGATTTCCTAAAGCAGGAAATATATACACAAATACATTTTTGAAGCTTTCTCAACTACAAGCACTGAGACAAAAAGTTTCCTTCTCAAATCTTAGCAAGAAAAACACAGTAACCAGATCCCATGTCCCCTCGTCCCCAAACCTCCCAGTTAATTTTTGCGTATTGGATAGACTCTAGGTAAAAAGACACAGAAGAAATAAGGATTCTAAAGTCACCAAATTCACCAAATTTCAGATTAATGGTTATTTCTCTGTAATTCTTCCTGACTTCCAACTTGGCCTCTGGTGCTAGAAAATTATTGGGTCATGTCTTTTTTTTTTTTTAAAGATTTTATTTATTTATTTGACAGAGAGAAATCACAAGTAGGCAGAGAGGCAGGCAGAGAGAGAGAGAGGAGGAAGCAGGCTCCCTGCAGAGCAGAGAGCCCGATGCGGTGCTCGATCCCAGGACCCTGAGATCATGACTCCAGCCAAAGGCAGCGGCTTAACCCACTGAGCCACCCAGGCGCCCCTGGGTCATGTCTTATTTTTCTGATCATTTCCGTCGTGTGGAAGAATCCTTTCCATCCTCCCATTCCTTACTTGTCGGCATTTCCTATATTCAATCTCCAGATCTTTTCTGTACAATCTCTTGGAGAACACATCCAGTTTCATACCTCCCACTCCTAAATTCATACCCCAGTCCTGAATTCTCCTTGAGCCTACAGTCCCATATGGGTAAGTAATTGTTGGATTTCTTCTCCTGCATATCTCACCAGAAAATCAAAACTGTCATATTTTCCTTAATGTACAGAATGCTTTGGGGCACCTGGGTGGCTCAGTTGGTTGAATGTCCAACTCTTGATTTCAGCTCAGGTCGTGATCTCAGAGTCCTGGGATTGAGCCCTGCGTTGAGCTCTGTGCTCAGCTCTGAGTCTTCTTGGCCCTCTCCCTCTGCTTCTCCCCTGGCTCGTGCTCTTGCTCTTTCTCTCTCTCAAATAAATAAATAAAAGTCTTTAAAAACATGCTTTTACAAATCCAGACAAGCAGACAAGCACCAATTTAAAAAAAATGGGCGGGCGCCTGGGTGGCTCAGTGGGTTGAGCCGCTGCCTTCAGCTCAGGTCATGATCTCAGGGTCCTGGGATCGAGTCCCGCATCGGGCTCTCTGCTCAGCAGGGAGCCTGCTTCCCTCTCTCTCTCTCTCTGCCTGCCTCTCCATCTACTTGTGATTTCTCTCTGTCAAATAAATAAAAAAAAATGGGCAAGGACATGAATAGGCAACTCACATATATGTGTACCTTATACACATGCATGTATAGAGTTGAACCATAAAAAGAATGTTCACCTTCACTAATACAAGTGGTTAAACGTCATGATGCCATTTTTCAATGATCCTTTCACAGTGGTTTAAAAGCCTCAGAAACTTAGGGTTGGTCTAAGTATAGGTAAACAGACCCCCTCCTGTATTGGTGATGGAAATAAGACGTTTGTACTATTCTCTATTGAATGATTTCGCAATATGTACCAAAGTCTTTCAAAGGTGTGTGCCCTTGGACCCAGTGGGCTTCAGTTCTAGGAATTTAACTTAAGACAATAATCAAAGATCTATGCAAACCTGTAAGCACAAGAATTATTGTTTCTATTGTTTAAAACTTGGAAACATGTGGAATGTATAGCAGTGGAAGATTAGTTCTGTAGAATGCTATGTGGCCAGTACAAATAATGTTTTAGAAGTATGCTTAATTTCTCAGGAAAACATCCACACTCTTGTTAAGTGTCAGGCTACGAAAAGGAATATATAGAATTATCCCTATTTTGTAAGAAACAAAAGGTATACAGAACACATGAATGTTATGAGTGTTTGTTGTTTTCTCTTTTATCATTTTCCCTGTGTTGTAAAATTTCTACAGTGAACTTGCTTTTTAGAAACTAAAACCCCCCATAAATGTAATGTTTCTTAATAGCTTATTTAAAACCAGAATCCTCCATTTCCCCCACTGAACAAGCACCCTTTCCTGGCTTCTCTTTTTTCTGCCCATGGTGCCACCAATCCAAGCTCCCAGGCTCAGAACCTTGTGATTGCCCTGCGCTTCACTCCCACTTACCCGATCACTGATGGAGCGATCACCCTTTGGGAGGACATGTCTCAAGTCTGTTCCAACCTCCTGAGTCCCAAGTCAGAGCAGCTCAGTTCAACCAGCATTTATTGGCACCGTGCCTGGATGTCACTCTGCCAGGATCATGTTATTGGAGTCATCTGTCTTCCTGCTTCAGCTCTCTCTCCTCCAGTCAATCAAACGTCCTGCAGCTGGAATGATCTTTCAAAAAACGCCACTTGTATCATGCTCAAAAACACTCAAAGGGCCCCCAAATGCCGTTGCCTAGGAAATAAAGCCCATACTCTTTCTTCTTCTATTTAAGGCTCTTTACAGCACTGTGCTAGGTGGGAGGGAACAGTGGCAGGGGGAGGGGGGCACATGGGAGGTTCTTGGTGAGCTGTTGACAATGTAGGAAGTCTTTAAGAATAAGGTGTGGAAGGGGGCCTGGGTGGCTGAGTCGGTTAAGCATAGACTCTTGATTTCGGCTCAGGTCATGATCTCAAGGTCGTGAGATGGAGCCCCATGTCGGGCTCTCTGTAGGGCTCCGCACTGGGCGTGGAGCCTGCTTATGATTCTCTCTCTCCCTCTCTGTCTCTTAAAAAAAAAAAAAAAAGATTCTCTCCTGTCCCTCCCCCTGCCCTCTCTCTCTCTTTTTAAAAGATTTAGCTGTTCATTTACTTTAGAGAGAGAGAGAAGTGCTGGGAGGGGGCAGAGGGAGAGGGAGAGAGGAGAGGAACCCAAGGAGACTCTGCACCTAGCGTGGAGCCTGACCCAGGCTCCATCCTATGACTCCATCCCATGACTTCACCTGAGCTGAAACCAAGAGTCTAACACTCAACCACTGAGCCACGCAGGCACCCATCTCTCCCTCTCTTAATTAAAAAAAAAAAAAAAAAAGTAGGAAGAAGAGGAGGGTCACCTGGGTGGCTCAATCTGTTAAGCATCTGTCTTTGGCTCAGGTCCCAGGGTCCTGGGATCAAACCCCGTGATGGGCTCCCTGCTCTGTGGGCAGCCTGATTCTCCCTCTGCTGCTACCCCCTGCTGGGCTCTCTCTCTTCCTGTCAGTAAATAAATAAAATATTAGGGACACCTGGGCGGCTCGGGGGGTTAAGCCTCTGCCTTCAGCTCAGGTCATGATCTCAGGGTCCTGGGATCGAGTCCTGCATCAGGCTCTCTGCTCAGCAGGGAGCCTGCTTCCCCCACCCCCCTCTGCCTGCCTCTCTGCCTACTTATGATCTCTGTCTTCAAAAAATAAATAAAATATTTTAAATAAATAAGTAAATAAATAAAATCTTGAAAAGAAAAGGAGTAGCTTTCTTCCCACGTCTCCACTATGTTCAGTTTGAAAATTCTCTTTCCTTTTGGCGCTTGGACCAGAGGCCAGAGTTTCATGGTGCTGAATTTGGAGACAGGAAGAGGCAGCCAGGGCCGATAAAATATGGCTCAGGAAACCTCAGCTCCGAGTGTGTCCCAATTTCCGATGCCTGCTATGTAGGAGGACCCGCGGAGAAAGCCTACTTTGGCTCTTAAGTCTCTGTCTCCCCTGCCATGTTGAGGACCAAGAACAACTGGTGGGAAACTTGCATCTTCGTTTGTTTGCTCTAAGAAAAAGGAGGAGGAAGGGGTGAGGGGAAGCAGAAAGGGGTGCATGTAGAACCAGAGCCCAAGGGCCGTGGCCCACGCAGGAAACCCAGCTGTTCTCAGGTGCCCCTCTGGGGCCCGGCAGACGCCAGCTCAGACTGAACTTTGGCATATGGTTGTGTGTCAGGAACACTCCGCTGGGAGGGCGTGGGGGAAGACGTGTGAGGGTAACGAACTTTCCAGATGGCAGTCCCGGCCCTAGCCCTATCTCTCGCTCTTGGAAGACCCGATGGCATGACTGGGTGAAGGGGCTACCTGGGCCGCCGTTCTGGCAACAGCAGCTGTGGAGGGGCTCAGCCCATCCCTCTCCAAGTGCAAATGCGCACTTAGGGACCTAGCTTGAAAGCAGGTGCAGGCAGCAGAAAGTGCTGCCGGTTAACACAGCCCGGGATGCTGGGGCGGGCCTCCTGACACGGACCATGCCCTTCTTGGCTTGCTCTGGGTCCCTTTCTGGTTCCCTGAAATCTTGGTGGAGCTCCCACCCACCAGAAACTCCCAACTCCTTACATAGCCCGCCGGTGGTTCCTGTCTAGCTGCTTCGGACTGCCCTTCTCTCTTCCCGTGGGGCCGTTGGCAGTTAGCACTTTTCTTGAGTACACGCAGGCCTCTTTTTCCTCCCCCCTGGCTCCTTGGAAGCCTGCCCCAGTTTGAGGCTCTCCCTGCTTTACAAAACCACTAACAGTTAGAAGCGCTGGGACTAACAGGTGAAGCAAGGGCCCTCTGCTTCCCAGGGCTGAGAATGGCTTGGCTGACCTTGGAGACCAGGGACCCAGGTGGGGGCAAGCACGGAGGCAGCTCTCTCAAGCTGGCGGGGGTGAGGGGGATTCCCAAGTGTCCCATGGCATCACGTGTTATTTGGGGACTCTGAGGAGAGGGGTAGCCTCCCGGAGCCCTAGCAGGAGCAGCATCTGTCAATGGGAGGCTCCCCACATCCCAGGCACCACGCCCAGAGCTCATGGACCAATCGTCCGTGGGGTCCTCACCCCAGCCCTATGAGCTAGTCACTACTTGTCCCTGACTTGACAGATGGGCAAACTCAGAGGACTTAAGTAACTTGTCCGAGGTCAGAAGGTGAAGGGGGTGGGACTCTCACTGAGTCTCATTTCCAAGCCTAGTCTCTTGCCCCTTAAACTGCGCCCCCATTGTGTTTGTTTGCCCCCGATGGCCTGGAGAGAGGAGGAATTGCTTTCTGAAGTCCTTTTGTAATATTTACTGGATGCTTAGGCACGGACCAGGCCTTGTGCGAAGCTCCTTGGAGTCCCCCGACCAATGGACAGATGTGCAAGGAACCGGAGTCACGGGGAGATGACCTGGCTTTTCAGTGGTGGCGTGGAGCGTAACCCCATGACCATGAACCTCGTCCCCTGACCCCGCCCTCCCCCACTGTCCCAGAAGCCACCTGGGCAGTTTGCTCTGCGTGGACCCATGGTGACCTTCACTGTGGAGCCCACAGAGGCCTGCACTTGAGAAGCCATGACTTCTAAGCCAGTGGCCCTTCTGCTTCGGGGCAGGGAGGAGCTAAGGGAAGATGGGGACCCACCCGGCTTGGGTTTGGGGGACTACTTCCTCGCTTGTGGGTCATTTGCATGAGAAGGGAGAACCCAGATTGCTTTTAAGCACATTTTCATTTTCTCCCAAATTAGGGTGAAGGTTGCCGCACGGTCCCCCTGGCTGGACACGTGGGGTTTGACAGCTTGCCTGACCAGCTGGTGAATAAGTCCGTCAGCGAGGGCTTCTGCTTCAACATCCTGTGCGTGGGTGAGTATTTCCACAGCAGGAAACGCTATTACAGAATATGGATCCTTTAATGGCTGCATGTGGCTTGGCAGGTAATTAGGTTAAATACAGTGTCATTCCGGTCCATTTGCAAAAGTGTCTTCCTCCTTCTTCCTCTTTAATCCCTCTGTTTGCTTTTGTGAACAGCCAGCCCTGATGATGTTTTTCCCTGCTCAGACCAGAACACCAGGCCGGACCTTGCAGGGAAACTGAGCCATGTGACACCCAGTGGAAATTTTTGTAAGGAAGCTGGCTGGCTCAGCTACCATGGTCAAGTTCACTTGGACTGCAGGAAATGGGAGTCAGGGCAGGACTAGGAGGGAGAATGATGGCTGTGGTAGGATGCCTGCCAATCGGCTGTGGGCAGCGGGGTGGGGCTCTCCTCTGCAGCCCTGTGGTGCTCCGTCTGAGCTCAAGGCGAAAGTTCTTTTCTTCCCTTTGAGCATATCTCCACTCAGGGATGCCTGGGTGGCTCAGGTGGTTAAGCTTCCGGCTCCCTGCTCAGTAGGGAACCTGCTTCTCCCTCATCCTCTGCCTGCTGCTCCCCCTGCTTGTGCTTGCTCTTTCTCTCTCTCTCTCTCTCTGACCAATAAATAAATAAATGAAAATCTTAAAAAAAAAAGTATATCTCCACGTGGACCCTTAGTCTCAAATGTGGGAGCCAGGTGTTCATCACCTCTCATGTGCTACTCACAGCGCCAAGAGAATTCAGTAATATTTGTGAAATGAATGAATGAGTTGACCCCACGGGCACCATTCGTTCTATTTCTCAAACACTTTGCGTAGTAGCAATTCAAGTCCTTCCTAGGACTCTGTGGTTCAAGCGGAGTGAGTACCATTTGTATCTTCACAGAGCAGATGGAGACCCAGACATCTGGGGAGGATAAGAGACTTGACTGGGGCAACGCAGAGTAGGTGGAGGAGCACGGACAAGGCCTGAGGTCTGGCTGTGACCCCTTGACCCTCTCATGGCTTCTCTAACTGCTGCCAACGACATCTCTTGAGAACACAAAGGCACTTCGAAAATGATCAGGCACCAGCCACACAAACACGAGGAACAGCAGTTCCTTGACATTCTTAGGCTTTCCAAAGTCCCAGATTTGCAAACACGATGATAGCATACGATTTTCATTCTATTGGGCAGCAAAGTCTACCTGCACATTTTCAGCGCCCTTCTTCCAAACCTTAATGACTGTAGAAATACTATAATAGAGTCTGTTTGTCCACTGGTTGGAACACTCAGACACTCTTGTTGATTGCCCTTAGTTTTCTAGAGAGTGTATAGAGAACTCATTCATGTTGAGGCTCCAAACTCCCGTTGAACTGGATATTTTACTTTTTGAAAAATTTTTTTTTATACTTTTTAAAAATGATTTTATTTATTTAACAGAGGGAGATCACAAGTAGGCAGAGAGGCAGGCAGAGAGTGGGGGGAAGCAGGCTCCATGCCGAGCAGAGAGCCCGATGCAGGGCTCTATCCCAGGACCCTGAGACCATAACCCGAGCCGAAGGCAGAGGCTTTAACCCACTGAGCCACCCAGGCACCCTGGATATTTTACTCTTTAATGTCATCTACAGTTCTATTTTCTAACTAGGGTCATTCATTTTCTTGGACTCTTTCTTTTTGTTTTCCTCCATCCTTAGAGCTCTCTTTGTTGTTGTTTTTTTAAGGTTTTATTTATTTGACAGAGAGAGAGTGGGAGAGAAAGCGGGCACAAGCAGGGAGAGCAGCAGAGGGAGAGGGAGAAGCAGGCTCCTCACTTAGCGGGGGGCCCAACTCGGGGCTCGATCTCAGGACCCTGGGATCATGACCTGAACCGAAGGCAGACTCTTTTTTTTTTTTTTAAAGATTTTATTTATTCATTTGACAGAGAGAGATCACAGTAGACAGAGAGGCAGGCAGAGAGAGAGAGGGGTAAGCAGGCTCCCCGCTGAGCAGAGAGCCCGATGCGGGACTCGATCCCAGGACCCTGAGATCATGACTTGAGCCGAAGGCAGCGGCTTAATCCACTGAGCCACCCAGGCGCCCCCGAAGGCAGACTCTTAACTGACTGAGCCACCCAGGGGCTTCCTTAGCACTCTTTCTCAATCATTTCCTGTAGGAGAATAACTGGGCACTCAGGGGACAAGTAGACAACAAGGAGGCCACTTCTTAGCATGGATGACAGGCAGTCAGCTAGGATCGCTTACTGGCCAAATGACTGTCCCCCACACGTCAGCTTGGGAACCCAGGAGATGACAATATAGGCGTCACAGAATTACATACCGTGGGCCTTGGCATCCAGAGCTAGGCCAGCAGTTCTTCAAGTGCTAGAAGTCTACTACTCGTGGTTATGATGCGATGCTATTAGGAGAAGGACACAAAATAAACAGAAGCCACAGTGCTCAACACCGAGGTGCCATCATGTCCAATATCAGCACTGCCAAATTGCTCTGATCTTTGGGTGTTGGCCAGCTTACTTCGCATAATATTTGATTACCGCAAAATTTCCACGCAAACATATTGGATTCCCTTGGTACCCCTCCCAGAGCACCGTACGACCTGCAC
>NC_081575.1:29916727-29932504 GCF_022355385.1 Mustela nigripes
GGCTGCAGAAATCGGAGTGGCCCTCCGAGGGCCGGAAGTGTAGTGCGCTTGGACCGTCGGACCATGGGCTCCCTCAGGGTCCTGAAGAGGAGGCAGCCAAGCTCAAGGCAAATGAGTGGGAGGAAGAGCGAACCCCTGTCCTCGAGGTCCCGCCCAGGAGCGGGACAGCGGCAGCCACTCGGTGTGCCCCTGCTGGGGTAGAATTTCTCCACCGCCCCAGACCCTTCAAGAGGGGAGGAGCAGGAAGGAGATCCTCACCCCCAAGAGTCACCCCCTCTTTTTCTTGCAGCACCTGCCAGGTCCCAGGAAATCACCCTAGTAGCCCCCCTCTTGGTGCTGCGGGGGCGCCTCATGGATGCCCCGGCCTGGACTGGGTTCGTTTCATTCCCCATCACTGATCCAAATAAGCCGGCAGCCCGCACACCTCCTGCTCTCTGTTCTCACAACCCTGTCATTGCTCAGAGAACCCACAATTTGGGCCGAGGTCATGAGCGGTTTAGATGGGCTCTTAGGCTGCAATCTCAGCTCAACCATGGGAATGGGTACTGTCACTGGCTTGGACAGGGGTCTGTAGCTTGCCTGCGGGAGGTGACCTTTTCTCCCGCAGGACTTTCGGTGGCCGTGCCTTCAGGCCTACAGCTGGTGCATAACTATCAGGTTTACTCCTGTAATGACTGTTCTCAGATAAGTCTGTTTGGGCCTAGCCTCTGTCCTCCCGAAGGATTTTTTTTCTTCTTTTCTCAGAGGGCATGTTAAGGTCGAACTGATAGTAGCCCTAGCTTCAGTTATGAATAGAGACCTAGGACATTCGGATCACAGCATTGTTTATCTGGGTGCTGGGCTGGTGGCCGTAGGGGTCCAAGCCCCAGCAGACTGAGTACCCTCTACCCTGACGGGAGTGTGTGCCCGAGAGCACAAGTGCGTGGTGGGACTGAGAGACAGAAGTTTTGTGAATCCAGAGCCTAATTCATATGTAAGGCTACCAATAAATGGCACCCAATAGAGGGCCTGTTATGACTCCTGTTATGACTTCTATAATAATTATTATTATGGAATAATTACTGAGTGGGCTGAGGTTGCCCTCTCCATCCCCAACCCTCCCCCACCCCTGATAAAAAACATATACTAATCGCTTAGCTCTGTTAATGGCAAAGATCCCAGGAGCCTAGATCTAGTGCAGGAGGCCTCGGCCACCAGAACCAGCAGGACCAATGTCCCGGGGCTGGTTGCTCCTTTCTGCCAGGAAGGAGCTCCAGAGGGACGCTGCCCTCCAAATGTACCAGCCCATGAGGAGTGCAGAGAGTCATAATGATAATATTTACTCTGAAGCTGCTCAGGATTCCAGGCTCAACTGGGCCGTGTTGAACTTGGAATAAAACACACATGAGAAGGAGATCTGCAACAGGCTGCTTCAGCACAACCCTTCCGGGCCAGGCCTCAGCAAGGTTAGGAAGGAGAAGAGGGCAAGGTTACAGAGCCGACTATGACCTTGTTCCTGTCGTTAGTCTCCCTAGGGTTCCTGGAGAGTTTCCTTGTTGAACCTGGGAGACGGCTCTCTTCATTCACAGCTGGCAGAGACCTCCGCTGCGGGGACCACGAGCTCCCTGCAAACAAGGACTGTGGCTATCCTGTGCACTGTTGTATCTTTCATCCCTAAAATCATGCATGGCTCCAGTGAGAGGCCCTGTGAACATTTGTCGAGTGACAAATGAGCTGATACTGCATGCCCGTGGGACGCACTTGGGCTTATTGGTTATACGTCTGGGCTCCAGTGTCTGACTGGATTCAGGGCCCGCTCTGCCAGTGACTCCTCAGGGACCCTAGACCAGTTCCTTCCTCCCACTTTTTACAGATGAGGAAGGAGAGGAATGGAGAGACTGGGGAGTAGGGCAAATTCACACGGCTGGCAAGTGGCTTGGCTAACCCTTTCGTAACCAAAAGTCAAATAGTAATATCTACTTCCTAGGTTCATTGTGGGGAACAAATAAGGAAAGTTTCATGTCACAGCTGTGCCTGGTACGTTGAAAGTGCTCCAGAAGCCACCGCTATCATTATTAGTCTGAACCTGTTCGTTTTCTGGGGGATGCATCTGTCCGGGCAAAGGATGTGGACATTAGCGGCAGACAGGGAAAAAGGGTGGATTATCCCAGGCAGTGTAGTTTGAAAAAGCGGATCTCACGTTACACGTTTCCAATGGAAATTCTTTGTTTAAAAAACCGGGTGTTGGGGCGCCTGGGTGGCTCGGTGGGTTAAGCCGCTGCCTTCGGCTCAGGTCATGATCTCAGAGTCCTGGGATCGAGCCCCGCATGGGGCTCTCTGCTCGGCGGGGGGCCTGCTTCCTCCTCTCTCTCTGCCTGCCTCTCTGCCTGCTTGTGATCTCTGTCAAATAAATAAATAAAATCTTTAAAAAAAAATTAAAAAAAAAAAACAAAAACGGGTGTTTCCAGCATCCTATCTCCATCAAGCAAAGCGAGATGGAGTCTTCTGGGCCCGTGATGACGACCTTAAAAGGGTTAAGAAATCCCGCTGTCTGTTGGAGGAGGGAGGAGGAGAGAGAAATTGAACCCTGGGGACTCCCCAGGTTTCCTGTTGGAAACTGCCAAGTCCCCCACCTTCCTGCAGGGGTGTGGAGTCTGCTGACCTGACCCGATCCTCCTCCATGCTGGGTCCCCAGGGCAGCGTGGGAGAGGACCACATCCTAGGCTCAGGCTGGGTCCGTGCCAACCACGGAGAGGGACCCCCACACCCTGCAGGCTCCACACTGATGGACGAGCTCGCTTGATTCTCTGTCCTCTTCTCGGGTTGCATTTATCACAATTCCCTGGACGCCTGCGGGTTCCTGTCTTCCACTCATCGTTGGGCATCCAATAGCCACAGCCCTTTTGTGCTGGCAGGCATTCGCATGGTCATTTGCCCCGCCGCTCCCTCCCCTGTGCGCTGCCCTGCCCTGCCCTGCTCTGTCTGGCGGCCCTCCATTCCTCCAGCTGTGCAAACAGCAGCCGCCTGAGCTGCCTCTGGGCACGGGCACGCCTGGGCTACTTACTCTGAGGAGCACCGAAGATGCCCCATCCCTGTTCTCTGAGGATCTTGGGATCAGGGGCTGGGGAGCCAGCTCTGGGTGCTAGGGGACAGGGCTCAGCACTCTAGGAGCTGCGGGGAACTTAGCTGAGAGCTCACGGAGCAGAAGGAGGTGGGGACGTCCCTGGAAAGTTCATCAGGCGCACACAAACATGGGCTCCAAGGGGCCCAGAGGGGAGGTGAGGGAGCTACCCGCTGTGTCCCCACATCAGCGGCTCTTGTCTCCTCTCAAGGGAGCTGTACCCCCACCTGGGGCGGGGAGAGGGGGTGATACATTCCGTTGCTTGGCCAAATGTGTCACCTCCCATGGCAAAGGCCCCATCTCACTCAATCCTTCTGGAGACCCAAATACTTCCTGTTCCTTTAGGGAGGGGGGGAATGGAGGGCCTCTTCTGGGAGAATCTTTGCCGCTAATAGGTATAGCAGACCTTGGCTGGAAACATGATCTGGGGGGAGGGACCATTTCCCTGCACCCTGGCAATCCACCATGGTAGTGAGACCTGGCTACGAAGCTGGGTTGGGGGGCTGGGGAGCCAGGCTGAGTTGAATGTTCTTCTTGTTCTCAATCTCTCTCATCAGTCGCTACACACACAGAAAGCTCTCATCTGAGAGAGATTTGAAAAAGCCCCCCCCTGTATTCATGGCTCATCATTCAGGATGAAAGGCAGGCAGGAGGCAGAGCTAGACACACCCAGAGGGCCGAAGGGGAAGGGCACGTGCGTTTACACGTTCTTGTGGTGCTCTTGTGGTGCGGCTCTAACCCTAGCCCTGGAGAGCAGAAGAGCAGGGTGGTCCAGAAGAGGCAATCCGGGGTGATTAGCTACTGAACCCTTTATTCCTGGCATTCCTGACTCGCTGGAGGTTGGGGGGGTGCGGGCAGGGTGAAAGCCCAAATACGGTTTGGATCTCTGGAGAGGACAAGCCTCTGTAGCGCCCAGCCCAGCTTGGGGCCTTCTGGCACATTCCTCCCCAACTCCCAGGCCACCAACTAACTCTCCTCCAACGTCTTCTTTCCCTGAAGACCCCTTGGCTCCTGGCAGTGGCTTGACCTCCCTCGGGTCTCTCAGGAATGACCTCCACAAAACTTCCACCGGTGTCCGCAGGCTTTCCCCCGACTCCTCTCCCTGGGTGTGAAAGTCAAGACTTGAAATTCCAATGGTTTAGTTTATTAGTATCCCGCAGCCTGTTAGTTAAACAAACAAATGACGGGTTTGTTTGAAATTTAAGAAGAAGAATGTGTGGCCTGCTAATTTCCCTCCCCCTTAGCTAAAAATGGCCTCCCCACTGGGATACACATCCGGGCTTATGCAGAGCGCAGTCTGGGCCCGGCAGGGAGGTGAGGTGGCGATGAAAACTGAAAACAGACCTTTAATTTTTATCACAAAAGCTATGCATGTTCCACCTAGAAAACTTGGAAAATACACAGAAGCAAGAGGAGAGAAAGGAAAACCGCATATCACCCCCACTACGCAGTGATAGCCGTCTTGCTAAGAGTGTATTGTGTGCCCTTCTGGACTTTTTCCAGGTATAACTGCTACCTCTCCATCACTGCCTGCAACAGAGTTCTTTTTCTGACGATAAAAGCCGTGCGTCTGCAACCTTGAAATGACACAAAAATAGGAAGACTAAAAGGAAAATTACCCAGGTTCCACTCTCCTGAGATGTTCCTGCTGATACATTGATGCAGTTCCTCTCAGTGTCTTCCACTTACCTGAGAGCCAACAGTCGTATCTAGTTTCACACACTCTTCAGTGACCGCGCACGTGCTCCCACGTCAATGAACACACGTCCAAAACCCAATGTGGGGTGTGCAGGGCCGTTGGGAACGGACCATAATTTAATCTTTTGCTTTTCAGGAGAGACAGGTTTGGGCAAGTCTACCCTCATGGACACCTTGTTCAACACCAAGTTTGAGGGGGAGCCGGCCACCCACACACAGCCGGGTGTCCAGCTCCGGTCCAACACCTACGACCTCCAAGAGAGTAACGTGGGGCTGAAGCTCACCATCGTTAGCACGGTGGGCTTTGGGGACCAGATCAACAAGGAGGACAGGTAAGGAAGGGGGCGGGGTGTGGAGGCTGGTGGGAGGCCATGGGGAGGAGCCCACCGTGGGGACCTGCCTGGATCTCCCCCCAAAATAGCCGTGGACATGTACCAAGCGCTGCCCTCCACCCCAGGTTTCCATTTCCACCAATCATTGTAGTCCATGCACTCTGCCAAAAGAAAGGTATCTTTCCGAGATACGTGGATGAGGTCTCTATTCCATGTGGCAGACACGTACTGAGTCCTTCCTACCTTGTGCCCCGACAATCTAAAAAGGAATGACTTTGTCTCTGGCCTTGAGGCACTCACAGGGGAGGCCAGTTTTGAACAAATAAGTTCCATCAAGTGTGATATGCTCTGGGAAGAGCAAGGCACAAAGAGGTAAAGGACAAGTAACAAAGAGCACACGAAGGAGACAACAAAGGTCTGGGAAGCCTTCCCTCCTCATCTGGACCTTGAAGGATGAACTCTTGCCAGACAGACAAGGGAATGGAGGGAAGGGAAGTCCGGGCCGGGGGAATGCTTGTACAAAGGCGAAGTGTGGAAGACTATGGAATATTCTAGAGATCTATGGCTTCCTTGGTTTAGCTAGCTCAGAGGCAGATAGACTGTGGAGCTAATGAAGCTTAAGCTTCATGGCCCTCATTTGCATAGGCCCTGCCAAGTTCCTGGAACTAATTTTTCATCATAATGTTGTTTTGACTTTCTGGAGGGCCCTTCTTCTAAGTGCATAAGCTTGATGTCCCACAGTACCTATGTCTGCCCCTGGGCTGGGGCTTGGCGTGAGCGAGGGAAAAGTCGGGGGAGATGAGCCTGAAGAGGGAAGCAGAGTCAGGTCATGGGGCAATTTCTAGAATGTGCAGACATGGAGCCATTGAGAGGTTTTATGAAGTAGAATGAGATAGTCTTAGGGCGCCTGGGTGGCTCAGTGGGTTAAGCTTCTGCCTTTGACTCAGGTCACCATCCCAGGGTCCTGGGATGGAGTCACGAGGTGGGCTTCCTGCTCATCCGGGAGCTGCTTCTCCCTCTCCCTGGCCCCTGCTTGTGTGTGCTCTTTTTCTCTCTCTCAAATAAGTAAATAAAATCTTTAAAAAAAGAGAGAAGGAGATAGTCTGATTGGCCTTGAAGTAGGTTCTTTGGAAGGGTAGGGAGGGCAAGCAGACCAGTTAGGAGACTATTGGACCAATTAGATGGAGGCCAGAGTTAACACAGGTGCTGAGATAGGAAAGAGGAGGCAGGTTTGGTAAATATGGAGTAGGTAGAATCAACAGAACTCGGCAGAGACTTGGTATGGGGTTGTGAAGGCAGGAGAAGGATCTAGAATGAGGCCCAGATTTCTGGCTTTGGAGAGTGGACAAATGGTGGCAGCATTCAGCAGGAGAATTAATTTTAGACCTGTTGAGGTTGAGCTGTCCGTGGCCTACTGAGACCCCCTGATGACCTTCTGTGGTAGGCAGCTGAATATGCAGGGGTTAGAGGTCGGCAGAGGTTAGAGGTTAGAGGTCAGTCCTGGAAATATCGATTGGGATTGTCAAGGTAGAGGTGCTGTGTTCCAGCCGCAGACACATGCAAGATCACCCAGGGATCAGAGTGGAGTGTGGTAAACACTGGGGTACCGACAAAAAGCTAAGGGTAAGTCAGCAGATGGAGCAAAGGACCCGTTCCGGAAACAGACCGAGCAGGAATACACAGAGAGACTGCGGGGCTGTGGGGGGGGGGCAGCTTGTGTTAAGAGTGGAGTGCGGGGTGGGGGGCGGGTGGGATGGCTAGGCACCAGGATGTGTTGAAGGAGGGGGTCAGGTGCCATGTGCATTTCACTAGATGTCACATGGTTAGCACACGGCCCGTCTCAGAAAAAGCCATTCATCATTCTGAGCAGTGTCTGTTCATCCTTTGAGGATCCTCTTGCTTCTTAGCCGAACTGGATCTCCAGTTCGCCTGTTTCTCCCTTGAAGTTCGAACAATTGTACTCATTTACCGATAATGAGTAAATATATTTAGCTTAATAATTGAACTGAATTTGGTTTTTCGTTGGAAATTCTAGACGGACATCTCTGCTTTTTATAGCTTTGCTTATTGTGCTAATTTTGTTCCATTGAGAATAAATCGGACTCTGGGCAAAGGGGATGGATATTTGGGGTCATCTCAGCTGCAGATGGCTCGGGAACTTTTCAATTAAATCTTTCACGATTCTTGGCAACATGCATTTAACATATCTGACATTGGAAACTGCTTTGGTAATGACAGTTTGGGAGGACTGAGCTGATACGGTCCCTTAGAGGCTAATCTACTTCCATTACACTGGTAATATCCTTATTGTTTTTCCTGATTATAAACATGATGCATACTAATACAAAATCAAATAATACAAACTCAAATAAGTAGAAATGAAAAGCCTCTCAGAAACTGGGCGGGAGAGCAGAGGTGGGGCAAGCTCCAGGGATTTGTAATAAAAAGCAGTGTTTTCTCCATACTGATGGGATCATTTGGGCATAGATAAGTCAGTGCAGCCGCACTGAAGCAGAGAACCAGAATGCAATCCTTTACCCATGGTGCATGGTCTTCTAAGAAGAGCAGTGATTAAGGCCGTACCCTGGGGAAAGCCACTGTTTAATAAAAGATGCAGAAGCATGGGATGCCTGGGTGGTTCAGTTGGGTAAACGTCTGTCTTCAGCTCAGGTCATGATCCCAGGGATCGCGCCAAGCATCTGGCTCCCTGCTCAGCGGGGAGTCTGTTTCTCCCTCTGCCTCTCCCCACCTGCTCGTGGATCCCTCGCACTCTTAACTCACTCTCTCTGTCAAATAAATAGATACAATCTTTCAAAATCCAAAAAGATGCAGGAGCACAGGAACTGAAGAAGGAGACAGAGGACAGGCTAGAAAGAGGTGTGTTGAGAAACTTAGGTTTTGGTCCAGACCGACCTGGGTTCAAATTTCATCTTGCTACTCATGAGCGATGTTGGTACAAGTGTTCTGTGCTGCTCTTGGCTTATTGATAACTATTGTCCTGGCTGGTCCCACGCTTGTGGCTTCTTACGATTGCAAGATGGTCTCAGCAATAAGGACCAGGGAACTTGGAGACCAGAAAAGTTTATTATTTGCAGGTCCTGGAAAGCACATGGCACAGCTGGGACCACACAGTGAGGTCGCAGGATAGAGAAAGAGAAACCGGGTGTGGGTCTGGCGTTCTGCTTTTATTGAGATGGAGAGTTTAGGTCTAGGATTTGGTGGGCTTGCTCTAAATGGATGAATCTATTTATTTAGTTAGTTAGTTATTGGATTTTATTTATTCACTTGAGAGAGTGAGTGAGAGAAAGAGCACAAGCTGGGGGAAGTGTATGGGTAAGGCAGAGGGAAAAGATGACTCCCCGCTGAGCAGGAAGCTGGACATAGGGCTCAACCTCAGGACCCTGGGATCATGACCTGAGCCAAAGACAGACGCAAAACCTACTGAGCCACCCAGGCGCCCCTAGTTGGGCAAATTTAAAACATAAGAGAATTTTAAGCAGGAGAAGAGAAAAAACATGTGGCCCAAATGGTCTCTTATGGAAATCAACTAAGATTTCTGAAACAAAGTAGCCCCGTGGCGGGTGGTGGCAGTGGAGGGAGGGCTGACTCTTTACCTGAAGGAGGCTGGCAGTGTTTATTCCAGATAGTCAGCTTTCTTTGAAGTGGATACTTCTGCAATAAAACTTAAATCAGGCACTTGGCATGGCAGAAAAGAAAAACCAACCCTCGGAGCTTACACCATAAGACACTTAAATTCTCTATAGCTCAGTTTTCCCACCTGTAGAGTGGGAATGACGATAGTACTAGTATCTACCCTAGAGGGCTGTGGTGAGGCATACTTGCTGTGTTTGGCATATGGAATGGTCCAGCAATGCCGGGCACAGGGACGCTGGGGGGCTCAGTCCATTAAGTGCCTGCCTTCCGCTCAGGTCATGATTCCCAAGGTCCTAGGATTGAGCCCCGCATCAGGCTTTCTGCTCAGTGGGGAGCCTGCTTCTCCCTCTCCCTCTGATCCTCCTCCCACTTGAGCTCTCTCCCTCTCTCTCTCGAATAAATAAATAAATACCTAAAAAAAAAAAGCAGTGCCCAACATAGAGTAACTAGGGAACAGAAGATATTGTTATGATCATTACTTTTATTGGTAGAAGAATCGAGGGAAAGTTGTACCATGTAGCATAATGGGAGAGAATAACAAATGGAACTGAAAAATATCCATTGGCTTTGGCAATATGAAGGTCATTAATACACTAAGGAATAATAATTCCAGGGAAGTTGTGGGTGGAAGCTAAATGGCCATGAGTGAATCGAAGATAAGTAAGTAAAGGCATCAGAGTAGCAAAAAGAGCAACAGGACAGAAAAGTGAGACTAAGATCAAATGCATGTTTACATGGGAATTTGCCATATGTAAGTCAGCAGGGAAAGAATGGACTATTCAAGAGAATGTGCTGGAAAAATAGGCCATCCATCAGGAAAAAATAAAACGAGACTGTCCCACACAAACACTAGGCAAAAAATAGATTCCAGATGGATTAAAAACAAATTCTAAAAATATAAGGAGAAAATATAGAAGAATGTTTTTATAGCTTTAGGGATAAAGAAGGTTTTTCTAATTGTGACACAAAATCCCAAAGCCATGTAAGAAATGACTGACACATTTAAACTTTCTAAAATTAGAAAAAAAACCCTTTGCATACTGAAAGATGCTATAAACAAAAGACAAACTACAAACAAGGAGAAGAGATTTGCAACCTATGTCACAGACAAATGATTCTTCTCAAGTGTGAAAAGAGCTTCTCCAGTTCAGTGAGAAATAAACAGGTAACTGACAGAAGGGGGGGGAGTGAAAAGGAATAGAAATTGACAACTAACCTACAAACCCAGACTCATCCCACAGTCACCAGTGTTTAGGGAAGAGCAAAATGAAACAAAGATTTTTTATCCATCAGAGTTGCAAAAATAAGAGACAAAGAGACAATGGCTGCTAACACCAGCTAATTTCATTCATGTTGCTGGGGAATGTAACTGGATACAGATGTTTTAAAGGGCAGATGTGGTGGGACATACTAAAATCTTAAATGTGGCTACCTTATGATCCAGCAATTCCACTTGTAAGAATACAGCCGAGGGAAACAATTGCACACGTTCATGAAAAACATACAGAAGGGGTGTTCACTGCCGCGTTGGATATGGAATAAAAAAAAAATTCGTAAGCACCTGAAATTTCCACCAATAGAGCAGCTAAATGAGCTGCAGTTTAAAAAAAGGCAAATCTGTGTACACTCATGTGGGGATGTTATTAAGTGAAAAGAGAGGTTGCAGAATGATAATGATACACAGATCATGACGCCATTTGTTTTATTTATTTATTTATTTATTTATTTATTTATTTGACAGAGAGAAATCACAAGTAGATGGAGAGGCAGGCAGAGAGAGAGAGGGAAGCAGGCTCTCCGCTGAGCAGAGAGCCTGATGCGGGACTCGATCCCAGGACCCTGAGATCATGACCTGAGCCGAAGGCAGCGGCTTAACCCACTGAGCCACCCAGGCGCCCCTCATGACGCCATTTGTATAAGCCCACCCTTCCCAATGAAACACCAAACACCCCCCCCCCCCCCCATCAACGCAGAGAAAAAGATCTGTGAGGTGAACAAACAAACTGAAATCGTAGTTACCTCTGAGGAGGGGAGATCGAGTCCCAGGTTGGGTGTAGAGATTACTACAAAAAATAAATACAAACTTAAAAAAAAAAAAGTCGCTCCTGACCTCTACACACTGCCTTATCTCTTTTTCCCAGTTCAGGAAAGCTTTTTAAAGGAGTGGTCTACACCCACTTTCTCTGTTTTTGAGGCTGAGAGAGAGAGGGTGAGGGCTTGAACGGGAATGGAAGCTTCGAGGACAGAGAGAAGGAAGCAGGTATGAGAGAGAGAATCCACACCTAGTAACCTAATTGATGTAGGGGATCTAGTTCAGTTGATAACATTACACTAAATGTCAACTGTGTGCCAGATACGTGTAAGGTGCCTGGGATACTAAGAAATAAGCAAGTTGTGGTTTAATGGAAGGGACTAATACGTAACCTACAAATTCTACACAGTGTAGTGAGTACCGTAACAAAGGCACATGGAGAGAGCTGTGGGGAAAAGTGTAGCCATCAGCAGAGCCTGGTGGGGGTTTAAGGTGGGGAGGGGGGGGTCAGGAATGGCTGAGCTAAGTCTTGAAATCGTGTGGGATGCGCACAAGTTAGCCAACCGGCATACTGTGGGTATTCGGTACCTATCTGTCGAGTGAGTGAAACATACATTCAAGGGGAAAAAAATTTTTTTAAATACCTCTAAGGTTTTATCTTTCAAGACAAAATGGATCCACTGAACATTGTTAATGAGGGTGCTAATGAGGGTAGAAAACAGTCTACGATGTGTCGGAGACTGAGTGAGAATGAATGAATGAGTGAATGAATGATTCTTTCCAAAAGATCTCCATTTACCCATTAAATATTTATTGAACTTCTATTATATGCCAGGCCCTGTGGTAGGTGCAGAAGACAAGCTCTGTTCCTGAGGGAACAAAAGGCATAGGGCAGTAGTTGGATAGAAATGTGTGGTTGAAGGGGGCTGGGTTGAGGAAAGATCTTTCTTTTGAGATGAGGGAAGAGTTCAGCACATTTACAGGTTGAAGAGTCAGTCGGGGGCGAGGACCCCGGAGATGAAACAAGATTCTCAAAGAGCCTGAAAGCAATGAGAGCGAGTGCCCAGAGGGTGATGGGCCTGCACATGATGAGACGAGAGGGCGGTCGGAAAGGGCTGATTCCGTTTTAGAGGGGGGAGAGACTGGCAGGAAATTGAGCTGCTGTGAGGCTGGTGGCCCCAATTTTATTGGTAATGTTGCAACTGAGACGTCTCTCGAAAGTGGAGATGTCACACGCGAGCAAGTTTTGGAGCTCGAGGAAAGCAGTGAAAGTTTGGAAGGGTCCGTGGAGGCCATGGGAAGGCAGCCAGTCAAGGTCAAGGTTGCTATGTCTGAGGTTGGAGGCCGTGGCTTTGAGTGCCAAGACTTTTGTGATGGCCTCTAGCTAACTTCACCAGCCTCCGTGTGGGAGTAGAGGGCAGATCCCGAAATGTTTTCAGCATAGCAATTTGCTGGCCCGCTAGGGTGGAGGGGAGATGAAGACGTTGATAAAAGAGTGTTTCAGGTCATCAGTCATGAGGTTCGGCCCGGGTGGAGAAGGAGATGAGGCCAGCGAGGGGCTGATTGCTGGTGAGACAATGGAGAGGTCAGGGTACCCCAGGAGTCCGTGAGGCAAAAGGTCAGGTGGAGGAGGATCCAAGGTGTCCAAGGTGTAAGATGGTTGGAAAGGTGAGAGGTCATGGTCAGAGAGCGGGGGGTTAGAGGATGTCTTGGGGGAAGCTGATGTGGCCAATGGTAAGATGTGTCGGTGGCTGAAGCAGATGGAGCCCGAGAGTTGTGGAGTTTGCACAGTCAGGGAATAAAGAGGCTGAAGTCTGACGGGTTGTCCAGGAGCACACTGCTGACTGCTGACACCCAGATTGGGAGAGAGACCGCATGGGTCAGGCGCCGCCAGAAGATGACAGAATAGGTCTCGAGCGAAAAAAAGGTTTTACGCTGAGGTAGAGGAGGAATTGTCTCGCAGTGGCATGGCGGGGGCTGCGGGAAGGCCCACCCTGCTGACCCCAAGGCACACAGGCTGTGGGAGAGGACTTCTGGGTGGGACCGGGGAGTCTGCAGTTCCTACAAGCCCGCACGTTCGGCTCTGACCTTGTGCCTCCTTGGTTTTGCTGGCGGAGACGATTGTGTCAAGCACAGCGGGTGTGACCAGGCCCTGTAGGGTTGTGGTTGTGGGGGCACTCGGATGGCTGTGGCTATGCAGAGGATGGCACGTGGGAGAGGGAAGAGACTGGGGTGACCTGGAGGTGTCTAGGAGGCGTCTAGGAAGGTGTCTAGGAAGCGTGACTGGGGGGCGGTGAGCACTGCAGCCATGGAATGCACGAGACCGCCCCGGGATCACGTGTGTGCAATGTGTAGTAGAATGACGGCAAAACATGGTCCAGGACGGAACCTTCGAGACAGGCCAATATTTAGGGTGAGTGAGAAAGAAGAGTTCTGGCGGCAGGAGAGAATGGAGGCAGGAAGCCAGAGGGCAGTGTTTCAGGAAGGGACTTGTCATCGGTGTCTAGAAAGATGACAGCTGAAAAGTGCTTGCTGAGGGCGCCTGGGTGGCTCAATTGGTTGAGCAACTGCCTTCTGCTCAGGTCATGATCCCGGACTTCCAGGATCGAGTCCCGCATCAGGCTCCCAGCTCCGTGGGGAGTCTGCTTCTCCCTCTGACCTTCTCCTCTCTCCTGCTCTCTCTCACTCATTCTCTCTCAAATAAATAAGATCTTAAAAAAAAAAAGAAAGAAAGAAAGAAAAGTGCTTGCTGAGGGGGTAGAATCATTAGTTTTCTAGAATACGGCTGTTTAAGAAACCCAAGGTAGTCATCTGGAAAACAATTCTAATGAATACCAGTGCGGTGAGGTAGCCATTTTTTAAAAACATTTTATTTATTTGAGAGAGAGAGAGATCACAAGTAGGCAGAGAGGCAGGCAGAGAGAGAGGAAGGGAAGCAGGCTCCCCGTGGAGCAGAGAGCCCAATGAGGAGCTCGATCCCAGGACCCCGGAATCGTGACCTGAGCTGAAGGCAGAGGGTTAACCACTGAGCCACCCAGGTGCCCCAATTGTCTTCCTTTTAGAGACTGAGTAATATTCCATTGTCTGGCTCTCCCCCATTTTGTTTAGCAAGGCATCAGTTGATGGTTACCAGGTCGTTTTTATCTTTTAGCAATTGTGAATAGTTCTCCTTTCTGTACTAGCTCCCAGCTCCCTTGCCTTCTTCCTATTGAAAATCTCCTCAAACTCGTTTCTGCCTCTGGACCATTACCTTTGTTATTCCTCTCCGGAATGCTCTTCTCCCAGATTCTCCCACAGCTGTCTTATACCTGTCCATGCAGTGCAGCTTAAAGGTCACATTGTCAGGGAAGCCTTCACAATCACTTTTTATCCCTGTTATCTAAAGGAATAAGAAGTAGCATCCAGACTAGGAATTGGTTTTTTTAAATATTTTTTAAAGTATTATCATTTATTAAGAGAGAGCATGAGCAGAGGGAGAGGGAGAAGCTGATGCCCCGTTGAGCAAGGAACCAGATGTATGGCTCAGGGCTCGATCCCAGGACCCGGGGATCATGACCTGAGCCGAAGGCAGATGCTTAACCCACTGAGCCACCCGGGCGCCCCAGACCAGGAACTGTTCTGTGCCTTTGGACTCCTTAGCAATCTAGTGAGGTCTGTGGACTCATTCTTCAGATAACCATCTTAAATGCCTAAAATATGCCCATTATACTAACAATACACTTCCCAAAATATTTTCAATTTGTGATTTAGTAACCCCTGTTACTTTATTAGTTCCTGAAGTAATATCTACATGCAGCTTGAATAACTATCATAATTTAGAGGGTGTGTAAGTATAAATGCTATTTTGAGCTATTTGCAATAACTGTAATAGGAAGCGAAAGCATCAGTGATTTCTATTGACTGTGAAATCACACATATTGCTAAAATTACTGTAGATCATTACCTACATTTGTACCTGAAAAACCGCTAAGCCTCGGTGAGGGCTCCGTGGAAACTATGTGGGTTTTTCCTACCCAAGTTGGTGGAATCTACGAATTCTCTCCATAGACCCCTTGGAAGTCTGTGAACCCCAGGTTAAGAGCTCGTGCCCTAAAATGTGAAAGACACACAGTAGTGACGAGGAGGGATGGGTTACGTTGGAACTGGGCTTTTTTTGGAAGACTTTCTTTTAGAGAGCGAGAGGGCAAGTGTGCGCCTGCGTGCACATGAGGCGGGGGGGGGGGGCAGACAGAGACTCTCAAGCAGACTCCCTGCTGAGCGCAGAGGCTGTCTCGGGTCTCAATCTCACGACCTGAGCCAAAACCAAAGTCAGACACCCAACCCACGGAGCCGCCCAGGTGCCCCTTAGAACTGGGTTTTGTAGCAGCTGGAAGCCATTGCAGGAGGCCGGGGAGTGATGAGTGGGAGGAGAAAACTGTCTTCTCCATCGTTCCACAGAACCTGGGTGTGAGAGACAGAGAAATTTCCAGCTGAGAAGGCACATGAGGGAAGCCTTGTCTTTGAAGGGGAGTCGGGTATCGCCCGGGAGAAGGAAACATTTGTGCACACTGCCTGTGGGAGTGAGGGATTTGGTGTATGGTGGACTGGAGGCCAGTGAGCACAGCAGAATGGGGTGGGGAATTCTTCCTATATTCCGGGTAAGTTGGACACCGAGGAGAAGATGAATCACCCAGGACTGGCCGGTTTGGCTGGTCTGATTCAGAGACTCCTAAGGGCCTGAGGCGGCAGCAGAAAGATAGGCCCAGGGCACCACCAGAGACTGAGGGGTGGGGGAGGGCGAGAAAAAACTCAAAACGCACTCTCTTCTTTCCTCCTCTGGTTCCTTTTTCAGAACAAAAAAAATGAAGTTTAATAAAAAAAAAAAAAGTTATGTTGGAGCGCCTGGGTGGCTCAGTGGGTTAAAGCCTCTGCCTTTGGCTCAGGTCATGATCCCAGGGTCCTGGGATCGAGCCCCACATCGG
>NC_081575.1:29932604-29954167 GCF_022355385.1 Mustela nigripes
CGGAGCGCCTGGGTGGCTCAGTGGGTTAAAGCCTCTGCCTTTGGCTCAGGTCATGATCCCAGGGTCCTGGGATCGAGCCCCACATCGGGCTCTCTGCTCAGCGGGGAGCCTGCTTCCTCCTCTCTCTCTGCCTGCCTCTCTGCCTACTTGTGATTTCTGTCTGTCAAATAAATAAATAAATCTTAAAAAAAAAAAGTTATGTTAAGGAGGGAAAAAAAAAGAAGCAGTGCCATAATTTGATAATTCAAATGAGCCAATCATCCAAAAATTACTTAGAGAGGTCAAAGGGGTGCAACCCCCTCCCTTGCTCCTAATTCTTCAGGAACCTTCTAAGGACCTCAGCAACCAAGAGATTCTTGGATGCTGTTCCCCTTCAGAATGATGTTTGGCTCAGAGGCATCAAAGGAAGGAAAAAAAAAAAGGATTTTATTTTTAGAATTTTCTCTGGGACTCCAAGATACCTTGCACCTGGATCTCTCCTCTGTATGTAGTGTTCAGAATCTAGGATTTAGGGGTTCTTTTTTTTTTTTGTAAGCTATTTTCCCTTCTGTAGCAGGGGGATCTTTCAGAAAGGTTCCACTTGGGAGCTGCGGCCGGTGGGAAGCATTGGCCGGGCCCTGCTCTCTTTGATTCTGTTTCTGTCTCTGCCAGCTCACCGTGCTGGGTTTGAGAGCAAACCTTCTGGCTTGGATGGTGAGGCAGCGGACAGGCTGGTGGGGGGATGAGAGCAGAGGCAGAGCTGAAGCCGTGCTGACCTAGTTAGAGCTGAGGCAGGCTGCAGAGGTGGCAGAAATGGCCCCGGAGAGAAGAGAGAAGCTTCCCAGGACAGGGAGGAGCAGAGGATTGGCTCTGGTTTCAGACACCCTGGCAAGACTTGGGGTCATAAAGGGGACTATGTGTAGAGACTGTGAGCTGGGTGTGTGTGTGTGAGTGTGTGTGTGTACATGTGTGTGGGGGTGGACAATCTTTACCAAATGTTGTCCACTTGCTTAGATTTTAAAGTCATACTCTTGGAGGAAATGAAAACCAGAAAAATATGTGGACCTTAGGGGAGCTAGTGGGCAGTGTCATAAACCCAGTGAGACTGAGCAGAACCCAGGCTGTTCTGAAAAGCTCCCCCTGCAGTGGGTCAAGGAGCGGTCCCAGCCCCCACCAGGTCCCCAGCTCCCACACTAGGCACTGGGGAGAGACGCAGGGAGCACGGACGCAGAACCAGCCTGGAGCATAGTCAGCCCACCCCCGGGACTGCCCGTGGGCCCCACGCTGCCTCGGGCCCCCATGGGGGAGAGAGGAGTGCCCTCTGTGGCCTCTGGCCCTCAGAGGGACAGTCTATTTGAGGGAGTGGTCATCCTTGGCGAGTGACAGTAAGTGATCCGATAGCCTTATTATTATTATTATTATTATTATTATTATTATTTTATGCTCCAGGGTCAGAGAAGGGATTTCTGGCAAAAGTGGGTAAGGCTTTGTGGAAGAGGAGGTGAACAGTCCATGACCCTGAGGGGTGGGAGGGCAGGACTGGGCTGAGAAGGGAGACACAGGTGGTCCAGAGCGAAGGTACGCCCGGAGCTGAAGTTGGACCAAGGAGGTGGCGGGCCCTTGGGCCCGACAGGACAGGCAGGCCAATCAATGGGATATGGAGGAACCCAACTGGATGAAGAGAGTCAGATGACCCAGGGCATTTTAAACTTCGAGAAGGGACTGTCCCGAAAGCGCAGGTTTGGAAGCAGTTGGGCCATGTCTCTGCTCTTCCCCACCTCACCCCCCAGCTACAAGCCCATTGTGGAATTCATTGACGCCCAGTTCGAGGCTTACCTGCAGGAAGAGCTAAAGATCCGCAGGGTACTGCACACCTACCACGACTCCCGAATCCACGCCTGCTTGTACTTCATTGCCCCCACGGGCCATTCCCTGAAGTCTCTGGACCTCGTGACGATGAAGAAGCTGGACAGTAAGGTACGAAGTCAGGGGTGAGGGCGGGCGGGAGGCCGGGCACATGGAAATCGCCCTTACCCGTCTCTCGGGCCATGCAGGTGCCAGATTGCAGAAGATGCTCTGGGGCCTCCTCATCTTCCCCTTCATTCCCTGATCCTCCAGAGAGATGGTGTTCTTGATCCAGCACCCACGTTGTATGCTTTGTGATCTGTTTTCCTGGTGTGGGGCATGGGTTAACCTCTGAGGGTTAAGGGTGGCTGCAAGCAAGATGGCCGCCTGGGCCTAGGGGCTCAGCCTTTGGCAACGGAGAGGTGTTTTCTTCTTTGCCCCAAGATTAACTGGCCTGTTCCAGATTGCAAGAGGGCTAGATCGGATGTGCATGTTGCAATTTAAAAAAAAAAAAAAAAAAAAGTTACTATTTCTATTATCAGTAATAATTTTAGTAACAGCAGCTAATGTTTGCTAAATCCTCATTATATGCCACTCTGAGGCAAGCACCATCTGGACGTCTCCTGGAATTCTCACAGCCCAGTAAGGCAAACACCGTCATTATCCCCCACTTACCGGAGGAGACATGGAGGCTCTAAGAGGTTAAGGGACATGCCTGTTGTCATGCAGCTGGCAGAGTTTAGATTTGAACTCAGATCCCTGGCGCCATGTTCTGTGGCCTCCAGGCCTGAGAAAGGTGGCTGCGGGAATCAGTCGTGTCCTTCCCTGAAAGGAACTCAAAAATGTAAGTCCCACGTCAGATGGAAATCAGACAAGGATTCGTCCTCTGAAAGGACTATTTACTGTACAAAAGAATAAAGGCAAGATTCCTTAAAAAGCCTAATCCAATTTCCCCCTAAAATTTCCTATGTGCCTGGCCCTGGGGCGAGTACCGTATATGCATTATTTTATTTCATCTTTCCAAGAATCCAAGGTGGTGGTTACCATTATGCCCACTTCCTCTTGAGAACACTGAGGCACAGAGAGCCAAGTGGCTTTCCCTAGGTCAGACAACTTGTAAGGAAGGGGTCCAGGATTTGGACCTGGCTGTCTCTGACTCCAAGGTATTTTATTTTGTGAAATTCAAATTTATATGCATTACTTAGTAGCCTATCCATGATAAAAAGACACTTTCAGGTCAAATCAAAATAGAAGCAAATTTTTGATTTTTTTTGCCCCAGGATGCTCACCACCCACGAGAACTGGGCTGCTCTGGAAAGGTCGCTATGCCCTGCGTGTCCTGTATAGGGCAGCAGAGAGCCACGCACCGGTGGTCTGGTGGGTGGGTTGGGTGGAGTTAATCAGCCTTTGGCACATGCTGGTCCTGAGTCCATGGGGACACCGTGGAAAGTGACAAGGAGAATTGGCTCTGTCTGCTGTTCCACCTTGGCAATGGCTTTGACCCTCCCACCACCCCCCGCTGCCCTGTGTCCTTCGAAGACTTCAAAGAACGTACCTGTAGGGTCCCATCTTTCTCTGAGCTGCGCATGACACTGGAGACAACCTTTGCGGGTACTCCTCAGGTAAAGCATAAAGCAGGCTGTCTTTAGCCTCCAAGTGTAGAGCTCCTCCTGGGGCCCAAGGACTGTCGATGATGCTTCCCATCCCCTGCCCCAAGTCTGCTGGTGGCAACACCTCTGCCCCGCACGTGAACCTGAGCCCAGGTGTGCTCTGTCTCACGAAGACACGTGCGTGTCACAATTCTTTACCTTCCCGCTGCAAAATCCCTGTCTCTCCTTGGAGTCATTTCAGGGGCCAGGGCTCAGGTGGATTGAACCTTGGTGTGGCGTTAGGCCTTTCTCCTGCTGTCGGCAATTGGACATATCCACCTGCTTGCTTTGTACAGAAATTAATCGCAAAACAGGCAGGGTAACTCTTGTTTGCATGAGGTGTCAGATCACACTGGAGACTGAGAGGGTCCTCTCCCTCCAACTGGGTTGGTTCATAAGTTTACTGCTAGAAAGGAGGTGGGTCCCTAACACACTGGGGCAAACCTGCCCCAGATAGGTTGGAACAATTTACTGTTGACAAGGAGAGGCCCCCTGCCCTTCTTGTCAAGCACAGATTCCCAACTGTCATCTTTCTGCTTGGAATCACTCAAGAAGTGACCTCGATATTAAGGTATCACACAGCTCATCTATTTGGAGCTGAGCTGGTTAAGATTCTGGAATTAGGAAGAAGGCCGAAGTTGGATCTGGATCCCAGTTCTGCTACTTACTGCTCTGTGGCCTTGGACAAGTTACCGAGCCCCCCTGTGCCTCGGTTTTCTCATCGGTAAAGTGAGAGGGGTGTCTTCAGGATTCATTGTGGTAATCCATGTAAAGCACTTAGTTCAGCACACAGCACTGAGTAAGCGACCCCCATCATCATTTATTATGCTGTGATTTGGCTACAGAGGTGGCCAGTCCTGGGCTGGTGGGTTGAGCTCGTGGGAGTCCTCTGTCACGCCGCTATCGGTCGCAGATTACCAACAGAGATTCTGCTTTGCGCCTCCCTTCTGCAGGTGAACATCATCCCCATCATTGCCAAATCAGACGCCATTTCGAAGAGTGAGCTAACCAAGTTCAAAATCAAAATCACCAGCGAACTTGTCAGCAACGGGGTCCAGATCTACCAATTCCCGACAGATGATGAATCAGTGGCAGAGATCAATGGAACCATGAACGTGAGTGTGGGCAGAGGAATTCAACTTGCTGACTTTGCTGTTTATTTTTATTATTTTTCTTCTTTAGAAAGATTTCATTTATTTGTTTTTGCGAGAGAGCAAGAGAGCATGCATGAGCAGGGGGGAATGGCAGGCAGAAGGAGAGGGAGAAGAAGGGAGCCAGATGGGAGGCTCGATCCCAGAACCCTGGGATCATGACCTGAGCTGAAGGCAGACGTTTAACTGACTGAGCTGCCCAGGCACCCCTGTGTTTATTATTATTATTTTACAAACTAGTCGAAAAATACCATCCATTTTACTGCAGTCAACTCTCCATCGTCTGAATCTCGGGTGTTTATGAGAAGGAATCCCGAACCCAAACAGCTCCTCTCCCTTATCCTTGGCTGCTTCAAAGCCTCAGAGACGCAGAGATTAATAGCCAGAGACAGAGGGAGGGAAAGGCCAACTTTAGGGAGAGTCTGGAGCCGGAGATTCGGACCTCTCCTTCCAGCCTCCTCTTTGATGCTGCTTTGGGTCTAAACCAGCCCTCCCCCCTGCCCCCGGGACTGCCAGAAAGGCAAACAGTCTTCCTCTCTGACCAAAACAATGCCATGACAACCACAGCAGGGAAAGTTGGCTGGCTTCCGAGACTCTGGATCATCGAACCCTCTCCCCACCAAGGGAGGAAAAAATGACATATAGCCTCCAATTTTTCTGGTGACTAGAGAAATGTTATTTTTAAGTTTCAGGGTGATGCTTTGCTTTATTAAGTGTGAATGAATCAAAAAGAAAAAAAAAAAACAGCATCCCGACTTGCCATCTTTCCTCTCTAATCCCACGACACTACCCCCCCCCCCCCCCCCAGAAGAATGAGTAATGTGCAAGGCCGGAGTCAAACATCTCTTCAAGCTTCTTTACAATGTGTTGATGCTGTTGCTGTGAACTCTTCAATGTTGTGATTTCAAGGAGACAGCTAATAGCTTTCAGAAAGCCTCTGCTTTGAGAATAGATTTTTTTTCTCTCTCTGTTGAGAGGCATCAGTTTTTCCTAATGACATAATGCCCGGGTATAGCCAGGCTCAGGAAAGACTGGTAATAAAAGCCATTTTTAGAAAACTTTCCAGCTGCCACTGCCCCTGAGTTATCATTACGGTATCAGCTGCTACCTTCTAGAATTTGGCAAACAAATTAGCATAGCGGGGCGACAAGTCATTGTGTCCTCCCGCCTTGGTGCCCGTCGGTACCCCCGAGATGCGTTCGTTATTAGAAGGCCCTTAGAGGAGAAAGGTCATCCAACCTCCCAACTGTAATGGATGTTTTGGAACTGGAATAGACTCATTCATGCCAACTGGGTCATCCAGACTTTTTTTTTTTTAATTTACTTTTAAATATTTTATTATTTTTATTTGTTTGAGAGAGAGACAGAGAACACAAACAGGGGGAGCAGCGGGCAGAGGGAGAGGGAAAAGCAGGCTCTTGGTTGAGCAGGGAGCCTGACACCTGGCTCGATCCCAGGACCCTGGGATCATGACCCAAGCTGAAGGCAGACGCTTTACCGACTGAGCCACCCAGGTGCCCCTATCCAACCCTTCAAAATATACTGAGAGGAATGCAAGGTAGACACAAGACAGGAAAGGTGGTGAATCTGAGAACAGACTCCCAAGAGGAGGCTTGAGAGCTTCTCAGAGTTTTTGGAGACTGGCTGTCTGACATCAGGGGACACTCCACCACTCCCTACCCACGTTTCAGGGGCAGTGCCATCCTGCTGCCATCAGAGTCTCCTTCCTGGGCCCATAGCTGCAAAGTGCCACCCCCGGGAGGGTGTTTGCTTGGAGGGCGTACCCTGACCCTACTCTGCTTGACTCTCTGTGGGTCGTCTAAACCACCCAACACTCAAGAGCAGCAGAACGCGGGCCAAAGCCCGGCCCCATGCTTTTCTGCCTTTTGTGGCTAGCTGGCTTCCAGCAGATGCCATTCAACCAGGAGGCAGCACGCGGGTGGCAGCGGGGGGCCAGGAGGGCCCGGCAGCAAAAGCACGGTGGCCTTACTGTTCCCTGGCAAGATTTGGGCCCAGGAGTTAGGGACCTGGGCGAGTCGTTTTCCCCAGATTGCAAGTGGATGAGAGTATGAGAACTGCCCCATAGTGCTGTCATGAGAAGCCAGTGAGAGCTGCCCAGCAGCGCCCTGAAAATTCCGCTTGTGGATGCTTATCAGAGCAGACTTTGCTGCTGGTTGCCAAGCGTGTGCCGTGAGAGGTCTCAGGAGCCCTGGCGGGGGCTGGGCCTTCCTTACCATGGGCAAGGGCTAGAATGACTGTGCGGTGAGCAAGAGGGGAAGCCAGTGACCCTGTTCCCTAACTAACCAAGGCCTGTGGGGAGAAATCTAACAGGCCCAAGGGAAGACAAACTGATCTTTTTTTAATGCCTTTTTTCTCTCCTTGAGTTTTTTTTTTTCTCCCTTCCTTTCCTCGTGAGCCCAGAGAAATCCCTGCCCATTTCACACAGCCCCCTCCATCACTTTCGGCTAAGAGCCAGGAATGCGCCAGAAGGTTCTCTTTCTCACTTCCTCCCCCAGTCTAGCCCTTTGCCATCGCTGCCCTCTGGCTCTTTTGTGTCTTGTGGCTGAAGCCCTGGCTCTTGGCAGGAGGAGTGGCATTTTCCCAGAAAGTGCTTAGGGGTGGATTTGAGGGTCCCCACCTGTCTTGGGGTCCTGAGCGGGAATGCCCGGATGTCCCTCCGACTTCAGTGCCCCCATTGCACCCCGTGTGTTACACACCCAACGACCCTCACAGTTCAGTCCCCTCCTAGGATCAACGCAACATTTCCCACGGCCACCCCAGCCGGTGTTCCATGTACCCTTAACCTCCTTTTTCCTCTGTCCCCACTTCAGGCACAGTGAGTGGAGTGGGAAGGGGTGGAGGGGGTTGCTGAGGAGATGCTCTGAGAGCAGCTGACAGAAGGTGACGGGAAAGTCCCCGTCAGGCAACGGTTGTATCAAGGGACCCTCGGCGCCTTTTTCTGGGAGCACTGCTCTAAGCCTCAGTTTGCCTTCTGTTCCAGGCGCACCTGCCGTTCGCTGTCATCGGCAGCACAGAGGAGCTGAAGATCGGCAACAAGATGATGAAGGCGCGGCAGTATCCTTGGGGCACCGTGCAGGGTGAGTGAGTCTCCAGGAGACAGGGCCCCTTTCCCTGTGTCCAGCCGCTGTGCGACTAGTCCCTAACTCATCCCCGGTCTCTACTCAAATGGCTGCGGCTTCCAGCAGCTCCGCCCCGCCCCCCGCCCCCAAATTCTCTGCCATGAGCGGGTCTCTTGGTCTCTAATGGAGAAGTTCCTGGAACAAAAACATTCAAGAAAACATGGGTATTGGCTTCAGGTGCGCCTAGGGCACCAGGAGACGTACAAGAATATAGTAGATGAGTAGCAGACAACCCAGAAAGCCATCTGAAATAGATCAGATGAATTGCAAAACATTCATCTAATGGGATATTAGTGGCGAAAATGAATGGATTATAGTTACTCATACACGAATGAGTCTCAGAAACATAAGACTGGGCTTAATAAATCAGAGAAGCATACATGCTGTATCGCTCCATTGGTGTGAATTCCCAAAGTAGACGACACTGAAGAAGATCGGTCTTCTTAGGAATTCATACGTAAGTGGCAAAACAGTAAAGAAAAAGGAAGGATGGCAAAGCCCGAAGTCAGAATAGTGGTTCAGCCTCTTTTCAAGTCCAGGCAGAGACACAAAGGTGCTGGTACTGTTTCATTGGAATTGTAGATACATTGGTATTCATTTTTTCTTCTTTATTTCTGTGTGTGTGTGTGTGTGTGTGTATAAATATTATACAATTTCAAAACAGACGTATATACACTCAGGAAACTTCCTTTTGTGGTCTGCCTGACCCGTGGTAAGTTACCCATGGAACTAGTCAGTTCTGTGGATACAGCAAGGCCTGGGATGCTGGCCGTGGGTAGAAGAAGCTTCTGGTCCTCCAAATCTTCAGCTCTAAGCTGGGTTTTAGAGGGGTACCATGTGCAAGAGGGCCACTGGTGTTCTATATGCTCATCCCTGCCACTGAACAAACAACCGGAAGTGGGTGGGAAGTTAATCCACTTTGCATATAAAGCTGGCATGCTTCTGGGCACACCGGAGCCTCTCCAGTGGTCGCTGGATTTTTCCATAGGTAGGACAGGACTGGTTATTGGAGCCGTGCTAGGTTTTGGTCTTCTCTGCCATCTGGGGCCAAGATGCTTTGCTAGGAACATTTGTGAATGGTTCCTGGACCCATAGTCCTAGCTGGGAATGAGTTTGTGGTCTGAGAGACAATCATGTGGAGTAAAATGAGGAGAAACCAGCCAACTGGTTCCAGTGACTTCCTGCCATTTAGATCGTGCACACCTAACCGGCAGAGGGGTTTTTGAAGGTGTTTCATGTAAGTTGCAGTTCACTGTTCTGTTCAAGTGACCTTGGAGTCAATCCTTCTGACCGGCCACCAGGCATCACTGTGCGGAGATGGAGGAAGAAGAGCTGGTCCAGAGAATTGCCTGACTGATGCTTATTTGCTTATTTAAGTAATCTCTATACCCAGTGTGGGGCTCAAACTCACGACTCCAAGATCTAGTGTTGCATGCTCTTTCAGTGAGCCCGCCCAGTGTCCCAGGGCCATGGGTCTCAAGCAGAGGGGTTATATGAGCTGACGTGAGCGTTGAAAAGGTCACTCTGTCATTTCAGACCCCCTCCCTGCCCTCACTCCCCTCCCCCAGGCCCTGGAAGACAGAACCTAGGGTGACTAGGCCAGTTTGTCATCTCAGACAGCACTGTCCCCTCATGATCAGGCCAGACACCCCCACCGTCATCCAGCGTAGGCACACAGCCCTGTGTTCCAACCACAAGTCCACTTGGCTATGATTTAGTCTCTGTTTCTGTCCTTCTCGGCCACTGCCCCAACTGCAGACCTTTGCCCTACTCCTTTGAGGGGGAGCATTTTCATTTGGGCCAGAAAGTGGGATCCGCTTCGCCCGGTCATCACTACTGCTGTCTGTCACCCTCTGCCCTCTAAAACACACGTCCTTTGAATCTCAGACCTACCATTCAGGCAAGCCATACCTTGGTTCATACCCTTCCTGGTCACTGCAGTGTACAGAGGTCCTAGTTGTTTCCCTTTATTCTTTGGAGACTTGGCGCCTGCTCAGAGCCCCCCCTTTAGCTCACCTGCATTTCATGCCCAACCGCCGCTTGCTAGCCACGTAAACTTGCCTAACGTTATTGAGACCTTGTGTGGACCCTTTCCCGATCTGCCTGATACATTCTCATTTTTCCTTCAAGAGCCTCTCTAGTGAAGCCTTCACTCTGCTGGGGCACCTTCGGCCCCCGCCCGTCCTCTGGGCTTGCACCATACAGGCCTCCGCTTTGGTAATTTTTGCATTGTATTTGCCTGTTTGCTTCCAATCTTCCACTCCACTGTAAGCTCCTTAGGGCAAGGCTCCGTGACTTCGTTTCTGAATTCCTGGTGCCTCACACAATACTGAGAGCAGAGATGCCAGAACTCTTCATGGGACGGATGGCTGAATGTGCATTTCCCATGAATGCAAAGGCGGCACAGAGCAAACAGACGTTCCCGTGAGGTGCCACGGAATGCCTTCTTAGATTTTTTTTTTTTTATGGTTTTGTAGTTTTCCATTATTGTCCGCCTTGTAACTGTTCATGTGTGTTTTCCGTGGAAAAGGGGATCAGGAGGCCAATTCGCAGGCTGTGTACACCCAGATGGAGGGGCCATGTGGCCGGGAGGCCTCTGGCCTCTCGATCGGTCCGTTTCCGCTGCTTCTGGCCCTCCTCTCAGTGCGCTTTCAACCCCCCTCCCCTGCCGTGCAGTGGAGAACGAGGCCCACTGTGACTTCGTGAAGCTTCGGGAGATGCTGATCCGGGTGAACATGGAGGACCTCCGGGAGCAGACCCACAGCCGGCACTACGAGCTTTACCGGCGCTGTAAGCTGGAGGAGATGGGCTTCAAGGACACAGACCCCGACAGCAAACCCTTCAGGTACCCCTCCAGCCAGCCTGGCCCACCCTGTGACTGTGGAAGGCTTGCCCCGGACCCTGCCTATGGGCCCGCTTGCTTCTTTGGACTCAGGCTGCCCCGCCAGATTTCTGAGCTGCTCCGTCCCCTCCTTCCCCTTGTCAAGCCCAGATGACGGGACCGGGTAGCAGTCATTGTGCACTTGTCGATGACCTTCATGCTCTTCAGGCACTGTCCTTAGTGTCTGCGTTCAAGGGCAAGGTTTTTTTCCGACCGTGGGATGTTGATAATCTCTGACATACTTCTCAAATCAGAATCTGAGATGCTTTCAGACAAGAGGAATGTTTCTTTCTTTCTTTATTTTTTTTCTTCAAGAGGCATGTTTCTGAAAGTGGTTTCCTATGCCGACAGCAGCCATCTGATCTGTCTGCATGATGTGTGACATAAGTCCCACACTGGAAATCACGATGGGATGTCCTTTATTTTACAGCTCAGTCCCCTCTTAGGAAGTGTCGGGCCTCAATTAGGAAGTGAGGGGGGTGCTTGTGGGCCCAGGTTTTCAGATGGTCCCTGAGATCCCACAGTACCTGTTCCCAGCATGAAGTCGGCCTAGGGGCAGAGCGTGGCCAGTCCTGCAGGGAGGCTTGGTTCCAAAGGAGTGGACTCGCTCCCCTTCGGGGACAGGGGCGGCTGGAGCTCCTGGGGATGGGGGAAGTTGTGCTCGCCTCTCTGGTGGGTACTCCCTCAGTTTTCCCTCTCCCTTCCTACAGCTTTATCTTTTTTTAAGATTTATTTCTGTATTTATCAGAGAGAGAGGGAGCACAAACGGCGTGGAGGGAAGGGGCAGAGGGAGAAGCAGGCTCTGCACTGAGCAGGGAGGGTGACGCGGGACTCCATCCCAGGACCCCAGGATCATGACCTGAACTGAAGGCAGACGTTTCACTGACTGAGTCACCCAGGCACCCCTCTCCCACAGCTTTAATCTGCTGCTGTGTGCCCCAGCCTGCTCATTCAGTCGTTCAGTATTCCTCCCCACCGCTGCTTTCCCGAAATTCTCTCTGCCTTTGGCTTCCCTCACACTGGCCGGGCAGGGTCGGGTCCTTCTCTCCATTTCCTCCTCTGGGCCACACTGGCAGGCACCTTTTCTTCAGCTCACTTTAAATGTTGGGGTACCCCAGGGTTCCTTCCTAGGGCCTCTGCTCCTGCCCCTCTTTCTTCTCTTGGCAGCAAGTTCTTTTTACAATCAGCCCTTCTTACTGCTTAGAAAGAGATGACTCCCATGCCGAAGTCATACTTTTGAGCCCCAAACTCATTGCTCCAACTGCCAACCAGATAGTCTGACTTGGACGCCCCATGGAGGACATACCCCCAAGTGCAGGGGTCTAAACTTCACTCCGTCTTGTCCCCTCGTAAACACACCCCTTTCCCAGGGTTCCTTGCTGCACTTCCTGGGTCCACTGTCCACCTAGTTGCCTGAGCCAAAAAACTCAAATTATTCTAACGTCCTTCTGCTTCCCTCACTGTCCTGTAGGTTCCCTCAAATCTGGATTTAAAAAAAAGATTTTATTTATTTATTTGACAGAGAGAGATCACAAGTAGACAGAGAGGCAGGCAGAGAGAGAGGGGGAAGCAGGCTCCTTGCCGAGCAGAGAGCCTGTCGGGGCTCGATCCCAGGACCCTGGGATCCATGACCTGAGCCAAAGGCAGAGGCTTTAACACACTGAGCCAGCCAGGCACCCCCCATTGTTCCTTCTTTATCCCATTTCCTCCATCCCCACCCATCTCCTCCCAACACCCCCCGCCCAGCCCACACCTGGCAACCTTATTCTCCGTATTTTTTAGATTATGTTATGTTGGTCACCGTATAGTACATCATTAGTTTTTGATGCAGTGTTCCATGATTCATTGTATTTAAGAGTCTGGTTTTTTTGTTTGTCTGTCTCTCCTTTCTCCTTGTTCATTTGTTTTTGTTTCTTAAGTCGCACGTACAGGTGAAATCACCTGGCATTTGTCTTTCTCTGACCGACTCCTTTCACTTAGGCTTCCGCCCCCCCGCCTACTCTCGGCTCCCTCTGTCTTGTGATACATGGCAAGATCTCATTGTTTTTTTCCGGCTTTTTTGTGGGAGTGAGCGATCCCGTCATTTCTTCTTTGGACTGTGGGGAAGCCTGTCCTTCACGCAACAGCCGGAGGGGTCTTTCTCATTTTCAAATGGTGTGAAGTCGGTCCTCCTGCTTGAAACCCTGCAGTGGCTAAAAGGCCAAGTGCGCAGGGCGACCTCCAACACCTGCTCTCTCCCGCTGGACTTGGGAACCTCACCTTCCTCTGCTCCAAAGCTTCTGCGATCCTCTCCGGCCATCTTGGACCCGCCCGGCTCCCCAAGTGCATCATCGTTTCTCCACATGTGCCCTTCCACCTGCTGCCCTCTTCAGAGCATGAGCCCTCCTCTTCTTCACTAGGTTGACTCCTGTGGTTTTAAAACTGAGGCTGGGGGCAGGGAGACTTGGCCTGGGCACCTCCCAGTAGACCGACCGTGAGTTCCTTGGTGGTGGGCCCAGTGGCTGTTGGCTCTAGATGCTGAATGACTAGCATAGCGTCACTTGAGCCTGTGTCTAGCACACGGTGGAGTCTCACCACATGTTTTTTTGAAATATTCTACTAATGTGGTCCATTTCGGAGCCAGGACATGGGAGCCAGGTGCAGAGGAAGGACCCAGATTAAGAGACCAGAGACCCAGCTTCTGGTTCCTGCCTTGCCTCTATCTAGCCATGTGGCCTTGAGCAAATCGCCTCACCTCTCTGGTCCTCTTTCCTCACCTGGGTCACCGGGTCAGAGAAACAGATGCTCGGAGTCACTTTTAGTTCCAAGTGTCTTGTCAGTTCCCCAGGGCTACCTCAGCCCCCTCGAGCAGCCCATGACCCTGCGGGTCACACGCCAAGCCAGCTGCCTGCAGCTTTATGGTTCTGTCTTTGCACCTCTCCCAGAATGGGGGAAAGGGGGGGTGGGGGGACCCAGGGAGGATCACTGGGGCCAGTTTTCATCGACGAAGGGCCATTCCAAAGGCAGGGGAATTAACCTGACCATATTCGCAGCTTACAGGAGACATATGAGGCCAAAAGGAATGAGTTCCTGGGGGAGCTCCAGAAAAAAGAAGAGGAGATGAGACAGATGTTTGTCCAGAGAGTCAAAGAGAAAGAAGCTGAACTTAAAGAGGCTGAGAAAGAGGTAAATGTGACCCTGACTGCCCAACAGACAGGAAGAGGGGGCTCAGCTTGGATTCAGTAGAGGCTTCTGCCACAAGGACACAGCCGGCAGGAGTCTCGAAGCTTCCAGGCAGGAATAGGGCCCGGCATCAGCAACCCTGCCTTGACTGGCACCGAGGATGCTGTGAGATCTGTGTCTTCTTGATCCCTCATTCCCCAAGGCTGGGATGTGTTCTCATTCTGTGTCCCTTAATTCTCTAGAGCCTCGCACTCCCATAGCCACTAACCACGTGTGGCTGTTTACACTTAAATGGACTAAAATGAAATAAAATGTACAACTCAGTTTCTCAGTCGCATTAACCCTGTTTCAAACGCTCAGTCCTCCTGTAGTGGTGGCTACCATATTGGAGAGCCCAGCTATGAACATGTCCATCACCGCAGAAAGTTCTATGCGGCAGTGCTGCTCAAGAGTCAAGGGAAAAGTCCATGGCATGGATATTGATTTGTTTTTCAGTTTCACTTTTTCAAAAGCAAAATGCCACCTGGTACATTGGAGGAGACACGAGGGGTTCTCAAAGATAAATGAGTGAAAGGCCAGTGAATGAAAGCCAGGTTAGAGCAAACAGATGGCCACAGCTTCCACCACTGTACCCCAGGGGACGAGTAAAAGCCGATCTGTTCAGCCAGCCTGTCATCCATCTCCCCTTACTAAGTGACAGTCCCAAACACTTGTAGGACCCGGAGACTTGTCCTCCTCTGTGGTGTGATTTGATTGCTATGGAATCCTAAATTCTCTCCAGAACCCTCAAAAGAAAGTGAGGTTATACTTGGTATTCAGGGGACTTGATCACGTTCTGGTTTGTTAGCGCAGTGGCATGCCAGAATGTTCTTACCGTTCTCCTTCGGGTGTCTGGGTTCTATCTAGGGCTAGCTGAGTCTCCCCTTGGTCAAAGCTGAGGTCTCTGCATTCATTCCATTTTATAAAATCCTTTCATCTCCTTCCATGTCTGAGGACAAGTATTTTCTTTGACCAGCTTCGGCACTGCTGAAGTTTTTCCTGCAACCCATGGTGATCCTCCTTGACCAGAGGGAGTAAGGAAAGGCAGAGGCCCCCTCTCATATTGGGCCATCTTGTCATATAATCCTCTTGAAGTATGGATTAACCTTGGGCAAATTCCTTCACTTCTCTGCCCAGTTTCCTCATAAAATACAAATAACACCAGAACGGTTCTTAATACTAATTTTTAATTAATAGACATTAATAACAGTCCCCTGACCACATTCAAGAGCAGAGACGTGGAGATGAGGTGGCAGGGGAGGGACCTACCGCAGACACCATGCCCTCTGGTGCCATCACAGCAATCCCTGGCAGAAATGTCTCCTCAGGTCCCCGCCGGTGCCGCCGGTCCCCACCTGCCCTGGACTTGGCTCCGTGAGGAGCCGCTCCCAGGGGACCTCTCCTCAGACCCCCTGTGCTTCCCTGCCAGCTGCACGAGAAGTTTGACCGTCTAAAGAAGCTACACCAGGATGAGAAGAAGAAGCTGGAGGATAAGAAGAAGTCCCTGGACGATGAAGTGAACGCCTTCAAACAGAGAAAGACAGCGGCCGAGCTGCTCCAGTCCCAGGGCTCCCAAGCTGGAGGCTCACAGACTCTGAAAAGGGACAAAGAGAAGAAAAAGTAAGTGGTGGGCTGCTCGGGGCTGTAGCTTCTCTCTCCTCCTGCTCATCCCCTCAGCACAGGGCCCGGAGACTGGGCAGGGGGCGAGGGCTGTGGGCTGACAGGTGCATTTTGCGTTTGAGTCCCTATCACTGGTCTCCGTGTCCCCTGAGTTGGGGAACTGAGAGTAGGGGCGGGCTGTGGTCCCAGGGGCCCCAGCCCCTCTGCTCAGCTGGGTGGGAAAGCCCGGCAAGGTCCAGGGAGCAGGGGAAGGAGGGACCCAAGTGGGGCAAACGGAGCATGGGAGGGGAGAAAGAAAGGAGGAAACCCTGAGATCTGCAGAATTGCAAGGAACAGGTGAAGGAAGAGGAGCACTTAGAGGGCAGAGGAGAGAGCCCGCCTTAGCAGAAGCCCCCAGGCACCCTCTTTCTCCCCAAGAGCTTGGCGCCAATGTGGCTTATGGGCCTGCTTGTTCATCCCGTGTCTGAGGCATTCACCTCCCCATGCCTCTAGCCCCCCGACCCGCTTCTCACTTAGCCGCAGCCCGCAGTTTAACTGCTTTTACTGAAGGCTGCAGCCCAGTCCAGGTCTCCCAGTTTGTGCCATCCCTCCCTCTTGGCCACATCATTGTCGGGTGGTGAGTACTTGGTGGGGAGCCCCCAGGTGCTAGTAGACTCCATGTGCCCCAACCTCAAGCTGGCAGTGACTATAGAGTCTGTCCGTCCCCCTGGTACTTGATAAGGCAGGACAGCATGGGCTCCTGCTCCCGTGCGGGCCCATAACCCTGAGCTGCCTTGTGGCTTTGCTGGCCTGAGCTCCCCATTCGGCATCCTGGAGCCAGAGGAGAGGAAAGGATTCCCAGTGGGACTTATCCAGGGGTCCCCTATGCTGTAGTTGCTTGCACAGTGTGACACAATGTGACACAGTGTGAGGAAGCCCTCACGGGGAGTCCTGGGCCACGTCCTTACCAAAGGGACCCCAGGATCTAAAAGGTGTCCACGATCTTTACCTTCTGTTCTTAGCGACTTATTCTTGCCTCAACTGATCACTTAGGAATAAAACAGTGGCTTCGGCACAACAGTGAAGTAGTTACTATCTGAACACACTCAGTGCCCCAATCCAGTTATTCAAAACTATAATTTGAACATTGTCACCCATGAGCCCAGAAATTTGTGTTACTGAGTCCCCAGACTCTGTGTCAGATTCACGGACTAATGAACTTGTTTTGGTGTTACCTGATGGACAAAGTTTAACTAGCCAGAAAAAAGCGTCTTTGGACACGCTGTCTGTGAACTGATCTGGGATTGTGTGTGAGTCACACCAGCAAGAATGGGTTCCTATTTTTAAGATTGGGAAAAACTAAATCTGTCCTCCAGCTCTAACCTCACAGCCTGACACTAAACTGACACTAAACTGTAAATATTCCCTATTCCGACGCTCACTTGAAGTTCCTCCCAGACCAGGCGCTCCCTCCTAGTGGTCTCACGTGGACAGATCCCCCCTCTCCCGCTCCAAGCAGAAGACCCTCCATAGCGGGACATGTCTTCTCCAGAGGTTAAGAAAGAGTGCCCATGGTTCAGGGGTCCGTACCCACCCACCCTCCCTCTCCCCCAACCCCACTCTTCCTCATTTCCTTTGATCGCTAACCCTTCATTGTTTGCGTCAACTCATAAAATTGGATTTGTCCTCAAGCTCACTCTCTCTTCATCAGCTCTTACTGTTTTACAGTTAACTCTGCTGTTTGCCGCATGCTGCATGAGACCCAGGTCCTGGTAAGCTTTATTAACTCTCAGTAGAACTGGCGGTGGCTTCTAGAACACATCTCCCCAAATCCCTCTCTCCACTCAACACGCATACTCAGTCACCAAAAAGCTGCTTCACGGTCCTAGCTCTTGTGACTGACAGCATTAAGCAACACTTTGCTGTAGTCTCCAGGGTACGTGTGGAATGTTGGCCTGCATGGGGACAAGCGGAGTGTTTTCAGACTTGCCGCTGCGACGGCTGGGTAGCCTAGGTGGATTCTGTGACGGGTAGCTGAGGTGTCAATTGTAGCTGTTTCTTTCTCTTAAAAATGCCCTTAATCATCACTTTCAGAATTAACTAATGGGTAGTGATGAGGGAGATTAATGGGCTCGCTGGTCTGTCCTGTAATGTCAGGGTTGACATTGAACCCCAGGTTTGGGACTGTTCCAAGTCAACAGAAACTTGCTTCTCTGTTTCCCTCTGGTGGCCGTTTCTTATCCAAGGGGTTCAAGTTCTCAAATTTGCCTTTGGCTCTGTGCCCACCCCCCTCCCAAAAAAAAACATAATAAAAATGGAAGAAAATGAGGTTTAAGATATTATAGAGATTTCCTTACATGTCATTCTATAAAGACCAGCTGCCTGAACTCCTTCGATAAGAAGGCAAGTAGGCAAACTTTGGCAGCATGGATTCCTGAGGGCTGGTATGTCTGTGGAGTGAATACAGTCCTTGGCATCATGTAGTTTATAAGTTAATTATAGCAATGGTTAAGCACCTTTTATCTATTCTTCTAGACTCTGTGAGTAGCAAGGGAACATAAGTATATGTTTCACAGAATTAGGCATACTGCTATTTTGTTAAACTTGGCCATAGAAGCTTCCAGACAAGAACAAGAGAAGAGAGTATAATGTAACCCTGTGTGTCCACAGCCCGGTCCCCCCAAAACTCTCCAGATATGGCCAATGCCATCTCATCTGTTAATCCCAAACCTGCTGGATTCCTGTAAAGCAAAAGCCATATCATTTATCTGTCAGTACTTATGCAGGGGTCTCTAAGAGATGATGACTCTTAAAAAAAAAAAACCCATAACCACACGCCACTGTTACCACACCTACAAAATGCACAATTTGTTACCATCACATTCTAGCCAGTGTTCCGAATACCCCGGCTGTCTCATAAACGCCTTCTGCATTTGGCTTGTCTGGATCACGGAATGTAAACTATCAAGAAGGCTTCTCCCCACAATGTAGTTTATGATTTAAATGGACAGCCTGCTGTTATTCACCAAATCCGTGGCTGGCAGTATCGGTCTGGGGACTTCAGGCAGCTGGCAAGACATTCTAATTTCAAGCAGATCTCCAGGAGGAAGTCCCCAGAGGCTTCTGAAACACAAGGCCCCTGAAATTTGGCCAAAGGAAACAACCCTAAAAGAATAATGCAATAATTTATTGTCTGGCTTAAAGGCAAGTCTTGGAGCCCCTATTAGTTGATGGGTATGAAGCTGCAGATCTCCATTTGGGAAGACTTAGAATTCCTAGAGCGTCTGTGACTGCTGTGGCTCTCATGCCTCCAGCAAAGTGTCTGACGCCTCTAGGGGCTCTGCGTATTTGCCTCCCTGTTTTCAGGGAGGACCGCAGCAAAGACGAATCCTGGTGGGTTAGACTTTGGTTGACTTTGGTTGCAGTGCCCAGGGCCTGACACAGTTTGGTTCATGTTTTCCTGGGTAAATCATTGTTAGTAGCCATTACGAAAATGAATTCTGGCAAAACTATAATTAAAGCCATGCTGTGCAAGTGAGAGACAGTTGGCAACCAGTGGGAACAGCCCACCCCAACCCCACGTAGATCAGCTTTTCCTGGCAGGCTTCTCCCCAGCAGACTGCGAGGACAGTCCCAAACCAAGTAAGGGTGGGGGGCTGGGCTCCAGGGCATCTGAAAGCCACAAGGGCAGCCTGTCCCCTCCTCCAAAGCCCTCATTCGAGGGGCAGATCACAAAGGCCACCCCTCATTAACTGCAGCACGGGCAAGGGGAGGCTCGCTGTTCCTCCCTGGTTTTGAAATGTCTGGAGGCTCTAGGGGCCCACAGTCTGCACTTGCAAGAGATATTCCTCTGGGACCCCTACACAGTTGCCCATACTGTTATCTCAATGGTTTCTGGCCCCTTGGCCCGTGGGGTGTGTGTGTGTGTGTGTGTGTGTGTGTGTGCGTGCGCACACACAGGATGTGGACAGGATACACGTACCAAAATATGTCCGCCCGCCCACACTGCCCCGAGCATAGGCCGTCGCCATGTTGTTTAGGTCTCTCCTCCCCCGGGAAGTAGACAAAGACTAGAATAAGGGGTGAGCATTTGTGTGGCATTTTAATACTTTCCAAAGCGTTTCTCCAGACGACATATTATTTTCCCCTTGCAACAATCCTGTGAGGCAGAGAAGAAAAGAATAGTCTTTAGTTTGCAAGACAAATGGATGAAGGAGTGGGGAATTTCAGAGGCTTACCGAGGCTCCCAAAATAGTGGCAGGTAGTGTGGTCTGGACCCTACTGCACACCCCTCAACCATCTCCAGATACTTCCCAGTCCTGCCTCAGGGTACCAGTTAGTTAAGTGGGGCTGCTCCAGAGTCTACCTGAGGAGAAACCTCCACCCCCTCTACTTTCCCTGTGGGACAAGGCAAGCCGTGGCCAAGAGCCTGGCACTCTGCCCAGTGGCCTGAGGCCCCCTGGTTGGAGATTTGCTGACTGGACTCCTGTACAGTGTCTTGGGGCAGGGCATCAGGGCCTAGTAATTAAGAAGAGAGAAATTATTCTTTGGCTGTTGGTAATTATTTTGCTTAGCTAAAGCCACTCTCCTGTCACTCTGAGAGGTATGGGGGTATGTGAGAGAGAGAGCATGTTTCCAGGAGCCAATGCAATAAGACCTTATTCTAACATAGCTATATCCTAATTTATCCATTAGCCATCACGACAATTTCCTTCTAACCTTTTGTTGTTGTTGTTGTACATTAATCCATCCATTCATTAACCCAACTTCTCTTTTCATTTTCAGTTTGGGCTTCCTGTAGACGCCCTTTTCCTGCGCAACAGAGCTGGGCCTCCCTTTCTCTAATCTCCCCTTAACACGCCTGAGGGGGCACACAACCCATGCCCTCCCCCCTTTTCCTGCCAAAGTTTATAGAAGCCTGGGAGTCTGAGGATGGTGTCTGGCCTCTGGTCAAGAAGCCAGCGGTCACGTGGCTTGGAAGTGGAGATGCCTCCTGCATCCCAGTCCCTGCCCCTCCCCACCACCGCCAGCCACTCCCCCGCCATCTTTGCCAGACTAGAACATGTTCGAGGGTCCCATCTCCTACTCTCCACCACCAGCTTCCCTGTTCGAATTCTGATTGCTGCTTGTTTCCCTGAAGTATTTGCCTCCACCGTGGCTGCATAAGCGCCAGTGAGTCCCAGTTAGTCCCCACGCACTGGGCTTCCCTGACCCCCTCCTAACCCCCAACAGGAGCCATGGCCCCTTCTCAGAGAGCTCCAAAAGGAGATCCTCTGGTGCCTTTTTCTTCAGGCCTCTCAGCCCCGCCTTTTCCAGTTTTGAGTTGCTCCAAGTAAGTTGTACTCAAGTTGTGTTAAAAATCCAGAACCAAGTCCTTTCCAGAAAACATGACTGCTGAAGAAAAGAACATAAATCTCTGCTCTCTCTAATTCCAGATAACCCACAAATGCAGAAGGGAGAATAAACCTGAATGTTATTATCAACCTAGTGTCTTCAATGATAGACTTCTGGAATTCTGAGGTGTCTCAGTATCTCCGTTCTACTCAGGCAGGCCTAGTTGCAGGTTCATGCTGGAAACTGCCAGACTGCAAGGTCAAAGAAGCAATGTTTTCAGCTTTGCTCTGATGCGTCTTCCAGTCTTTAGTTGGTGCATAGGATGAATTTTAACCTGTGTCTCCCCCCCCACCCACCCATAAGAAGAGGCGAGACTGTCTGCTGGGGAGGAGAGAAGAGGGGTTCTGTCTGGGAAGGTCCCTAACTTTATCTGGATGTGATATTTAAAATGTAGTTCAGCCCCAATTTTTATAATGGGCCTATGGGATAGTGGCTTTGGGAACCCCTTTGAAGTAGAGAGCCCTCCACTGTCAGGGCCACAAGGTACAGCATCCTTTGGTGTTTGGCCAGTGAGAGAGGAAGCAAGAGACCGAGCTGAAGGTCACGTGGCAATGATGTGTGGCTAATGCGCCGTTTCTCTGCCCTTCCTTTGCAGTAATCCATGGCTGTGTACTGAATAGTATTCCCCGCTACAGCTGGACTGGACTCCATTTAGCCTTTTAAGCCAAGGTTCCTATTTTAACTGACAGCTTTCCTTTGGGGGAAGGGGCAGACAGTACCCCCC
>NC_081575.1:29954567-29983622 GCF_022355385.1 Mustela nigripes
GACAGCTTTCCTTTGGGGGAAGGGGCAGACAGTACCCCCCACCCCCCACCCCCACCCCAGCCACGGACTTCCACCTCTCCTTCTGAGTTCTGCCTCCGAGTCCGCTGGCAATGATCATGACCTTCTTCTTCTTTACTTTTTTTTTTTTTTAAGGGTTTTTTTGAGGGGGAGGGTATCACATTCCCCCCCCCCCAAAACACATAGTAAAACCAGGCTATGCCAAATTTTCAGGGCTTTCCGAAGTGCTGAGGATGGGGAGGGGCTTTCCTCTCTTCCCTAAGAGATTGTAAATAATACAGGAAGTGAAAAGTAGAAGCAACAAGAAACGAATGTATGCACATGTTCTCTCTTCTTGTTGGCAGAGCAAGAGTGCAGTTTTTATGTGTAGTGTTGGGTGAGTCACTCATTGGTTAGTGGCCAGAGGCAAATTTGGAGTTTCTTGAGAAAAATCCAAGTCTCCTAGGGGAGGATTTTAGGAGATCCCATGCGTGGAGGTTCAAAACAAAACAAACAAAAAACGATATTCCGCCAGTAGCTCGGAGAGATCGACATTAGGGCTGGCAGGTGTCCTTGGGAAAGGCATTGCATTTGCAGCTTTGCTGTCTTGGGGTCCAGTCTTAACAGCTCTTTCCCAAGAACCTCAAACTCAAACAACCAGCCGATCACCATTTCCCTGGGTTATCATTTGCATCACAAATGGGGGGCTTCTCATTTGCATTTGTTTACATATTAACTACTTGAGGCCTGAGGAGCTCTGAAAACTTCAAAAGTAGTAGACCCGCCAGCCAGCTTTGGGAGAACTTCAGGGACTAGGCGGGAAGGTCAGGGCCAGGGAGAAATTTTGGTTCATCAAACAGATACGACCCAAAGGAAATGGAGAGCCGGAGAAGTCGAGGGACTGGCCCGATGTCCCAGTGCTGTTCTGCGGTGGAAAGCAGGCGAAATTCAGTGTCTCCTGATCCCGCCTCCCTGTCTCAAATGGATTCAGCCTGTTCCTCTCTGTTGCTGGAGACCAAGGTCTTTTGATTTTGGGAGAAAACGGATAGTTGACATCACAGGGCCTTTGAGGGTTCCCCCTACCCCCATAGGAAACTGAGGAGGGAGTGGGTGGGGGCCGGCAAAGCAGAGGACTCCAGGCCAACTTCTGAGCTGAGCGTTTCTGCTGACGGTGCCTGTTGACCAGCCAACAGGTCCGCTTTTCTGGAACTCTGGACAGGGGCCCAGGCACGTGAGTGTGGAACAGGTGCCTTACAGGACCCTTGTAATCAAGGAAGTTTGGTAAAGGAAAAAATCTAACCTGCGAGGGAACAGAAGGCCTTTCTGAAGTCAACTAAAAGGATTAACATAGTTCTTTTTGTAGTTCATAAGCATGATGATTAGGGTGTTCACGCTCTTGTGTGACATGTGCCACCCTCAAACCTTGTTACGACCTCGGCACATTACCCATCTGACGTGGAAAAAAAAAAATGGTTCTTTTCCTGGGTAGTTTTCTCACTGTAGACGGAACCAGTTTTTTTCTTTGTAATTCGTACAATTGTTGTTGTTTTAAATACCCTTAAGTACTCTGTTAACCTCTGGTGAGACAAATCCAGTCAGTATTTTCCCAGACTGGAACGGAATGGCTTTCCTGAAAAATTCCTATATGTGATCACACACACACACACACACACACACACACACACACACACCCCATTCCTCTTAAGCCAAGAAGTTTCCTTTTCCTCGCTGCGGTGCAAATCACTTTTGGTTTTGGTTTTAATCATTTGGCATTCACACGTGGCTTTTTTTTTTTTTAATTAAAACAAGAAGCTTCAAACCAGTGTGTGGTGTTCTTAAAAATCTTCTCAGCAGACTTCCGGTGGTTCCGGTCTGTCGGTGACCCCCTTTCCTAAACTGTCTTCTCCTAGTATCCTCTGTGCTGCCTCCCGCGACCCACGCCCCTTACCTGGTCTTACTCTGAATGTCCTTTCTCTTTGGCTAATTTCATGTTTTCTTTCTCTTTCTCTCTCCCTCTCCAGCTTTTTTTAATCTTGTCTTCAGCAGCTGCACTAAGTCTCCAGGAGAAGACTGCCATTATCTTGTCTCAAACCAGAAACCAACCAATCCCCTTCTCCCCTCAAACTGGGCCCGTAACACACACCACACTCCACAAGGGCTCTCCTGGCTTACATGGTATTTTAAATGGAAATGTCTTGTCCTAACCTAAGCAAGGCAGGAAAAGAATCTTCCGAGCTGGAGAACGGACCAAAGGTAACCTGAGAGAGACAGCTGCAGGACGACTCACCCAAGTGTCAGTGACTAGGACGGGAGACAGCTGTGGGTGTAGAAGCTCTGTTCCCAAGTTTCCTGGTTTTCCTTTTTAAACACCAATTCTCCAGTCCAATGGGTTGACTGTCGACGGCCACTCACCGGTTAAATATTTCTGAATATGGAAGAGAAAGTCAAGCGACAGTCCTCTCTTCAGCATTCACAGGCCTTCTGCAGAACTCACCCCGCCCCCTGCCCCTGTAAGGGGGAAAACGGATCCATTCACCCTCAGGCGGGGAAGGGAGAGACAGGAGAGGCTTTAAGGTTAGTAAGAGCAAAACTACTCCATTCAACCCTCCAGGGCCATTTGGGGTTTTGAGAGAGGTTTCTGCTCAACCTGGGGTCTGCCTTGAATTCATTGGCTTAACTTGCATCAAAATACCATGTAAGCGCGCTCTTTCCTGTATATCCCTACAATCATTGCCATTCCACTGTCTGGTGTCTCCTGAGAGAGCCTCTTTGCATGTTTTCCAGAATCTCTGTGTGTTTTTCTTTCTTCTCCTTTGTTCTTTTTGCTCAAAAGTGTGACCGGTCACCGCCCCTCTGGGGCTTTCATTTGCCAGGAGAAACACCCCAAAACCAGCACTGTTTAGCTTGATACCTTTCTAATGTCCATGTCAGTTTTCAATAAAATTCAAAGAAATGCTCCAAGGCTGTGTGATCTGATCTTAAATCGTTAGGTGATGCGTCCCACCACGATTTGCCCTGGGAGGAGTGGGTAGCTGCCTTCCACGTGGGTGACTCCCAGCGGCTCAGGGAGGCAAGTGCATATATAATCTTGGCAAGTGGGCTGCCATGCCCCCATCTTGCCGTTTGGGCCTACAGTTCCCACGGGGGGGGGGGGGCAGGAAGTCCTCCGTTTTCCTTTATTAGCATGGGTTTAACGGATGCATTGAGCTTGATTGTCACCTAGGATAAAAGGTGGAGAAAGTGGAATGCCAGATCCTGCAGAACAAGATTCTGGTGAGTATTAATTCCTGCAGGAAAAGAACTCTGCACCGCATGTCTTTCTTTCATTTATTCCTGTGATGTGAGCATCCTGGAAATTCATTGAATAGGACCATGCTTCATGACTCGGAAAGCATTCTATAGATAGCAAGTAGGACTTTACGTCCTGGGTCTACCAGGGAGGGAAGCCTCCTCTTGCCCCCAGCGTTAAGGTGGGCAAGAGGGGAGAAGGGTCAGCTTTTTACAATTCTGGTTGCAGTCGAGGTGGGGTTTTCTCTCCGCGGTTTCATTTCCCGATTGGCCAGAGGCTGGAGACCCAGAGACCTGAGAAGTATCCCTCTTCTCCCCGTGCCGGAGGAAACAACACTGTCCTGCGTTTGCAGCTCTCCCACTAGAGGGTAGTAGGGAGACACAGACAACACTCGCCTATGACGTCACTGAGCAGTGGCAGGCCCCTGGGTGTGGAAAAATATGCGCGCTGGAGCCCGACACTCTTGCTGTGTGCTCTGGGGCAAGTTGGGTTAAAAACTTTTCGTAAAAGGAGAATAGAAGTAATTGCTTTGCAGGGTGATTGTGAAATCTACATGAGCAAATGAAAATTAACAACCTGGTTCAATAAACCACATCCCTTATTAAGGATGGAGTTTTACTTGAAGTACCTTAGGTTCCTCTAATCCAGGGTTTCTCAACCTCAGCACTATTGACATTATAAATCAGAGAATTCTTTGTCGTAGGGGCCGTCCTATGCATTATAGCGTGTTTGGCACTCTCCCTCCCCCCCCAAACTATGATAACCCAAAATGTCCCCAGACATTGCCGAATGTCTCCTGGAGGGCAAAATCGTTTCATATTGAGAACCATTGTTGTAGACCAGGGGTCAGCAAACTTCTATACAGGACCAGCCAGTAAGTTATTTTAGGCTTTGCAGCAATGTGGCCTCTGCAACTGTTCACTCCAGCACAAAAGCAGCCATAGATAATATAGAGAAGGATGAACATGGCTAGGTACCAATAAAACTGTATTTGTAGATACTGAAATTTGAAATTCACACGTGAATTTCATTTCCCTGTGTCCTGAATTATCATCCTTTTGATTTTTTTTCAACCACTGGAAAATGCAAAAAGCATTCCAAAAAGCTTTCCAAATGCAGGCAGGGGGAGCAGATTTGGTCTGTGAGCCATGGGGAGTTGGTTGGTGTATCATTGAACCTAAAGGCATTAGAGGGAACTGGCTAGTTAAAAGAAATTGCAAATAGGGATGCCTGGGTGGCTCAGTCGGTTAAGCATCTGCCTTCAGCTCAGGTCATGATCCCAGGGTCCTGGGATGGAACCCCACATTGGGCTCCTTGCTCTGCGAGGGGACCTGCTTCTCCCTCTTCCACTCTCCCTGCTTATGCTCTCTTTCCCTTTCTCAAATAAATAAATAAAATCTTTAAAAAATAAAAGAAATCAGAAATGAAGACAAATGGCGGAAGACTTAATGAAAGTGAGTGGGGGGGCGTGTTTAACTAAAATTTGCATACAGTTCTGCTAGAACATGGACACGTGGGCAGGGACCTGCTGTGGCAATGTGGGCCTGCCCCTGGGACACTCTTGAAGCCGGTGACAATGCCAACTGCTTCTAGGGAGAGAACCGGGCCTCAAAAACACTCAAAAGAGCCTAGCAGCCAGGCCTCCAGCTGTAAGCCCTGAGGTTAAGCAGTATCCTCTCCTATCTGAAATGCTCCCACTTGGGGAGATTCCTCCCTTTACCAAAAGTGCAGCTTTCTTGCGAGGTCATTCTTTTAAAATGCAGGTTCCCCTGGAAAGAGCTGTGTATCAGACAGTAGAATCCCACAGTGGCTTTGACACCTGGAACTACCTTAACATGGGTGTCTGTCCAGCCCCTGCACTACCTCTTAGCTCGCCTGGCTTGAGCTTTAGAAGGAACATGCCTTGGGCTCAAAATCTATAAAAAATTATACATCGACCTGTTATATATAGACTTGGGGCCAAACTCCTTAGATTGGTTTGGGGATTAAATTACTTGTTCTCAATCCAATAATAAGAATATATTGATGGGGCACCTGGGTGGCTCAGTGGGTTAAGCCGCTGCCTTCGGCTCAGGTCATGATTTCAGGGTCCTGGGATCGAGCCCCACATCGGGCTCTCTGCTCGGCAGGGAGCCTGCTTCCTCCTCTCTCTCTGCCTGCCTCTCTGCCTACTTGTGATCTCTCTCTGTCAAATAAATAAATAAAATCTTAAAAAAAAAAAAGAATATATTGAACTCTTCCCATGAGTTTGACCCTGTGCCCTGCGCTGCGGGGGATACTGTTGCAGGAGATCTAGGTAGACACTGCTCTTGAGGAACTCACGGACCGGGCGCATCTTATCTACTCAGCACTATTCTCCAGTCCTTCCTAATACCCAGCCTTCATTCCACTCATCAGTCTGCACCAGCCTCTCCTGGAGATATGCAAACTATTTTTTGGCTTTGTCTGAAATACCCTCTACCGATTTGATTTGAATCCTGCTTTCGGGGCTCAGACCCCAACTTCTCCTTGAAGTCTTTCTTAATCCCGTCCACATCCACATATCCTGATCTCTTCTCCATTTTCAAACTTCCTAGTTGAACTTTTATGATCTTTTCTGCCTCCTATTTGAGAGACTTCCCTCCTCAAGAGATGTCAAGCTTCCAAAGGGTTGGAACATAATTTACAGCCCTTCAGAGAGCTCCGCAAAGAGCCGGCCACACAACCAAAAATCACCAAGATGTAGCAAGATTGAGATTCTTCAGCAATGTAGGGAGCTAATGCACTTTCCAAACATTTAATTTTGGAATTAAGTTGTGAGACTGCTATAAAGTATATCTGCATACTCTTGACTCGGATTCACCAGCTGATAACATTTGGCCCCTTTGGTTTATCGTTGTGCGCTCTGTATATACAGATATAGATCTACAGATGGCTATACATATTTTTTCTGAACCATTTGAAGGTCATTTACATGTATCATGGCTCTTTTTAAAAAAGATTTTATTTATTTATTTGACAGAGAGAGCGATCACAAGGAGGCAGAGAGGCAGGAAGAGGGGGGAGGGAAGCAGGCTCCCTGCCAAGCAGAGAGCCCGATGCGGGGCTCGATTCCAGGACCCTGAGATCATGACCTGAGCCAAAGGCAGAGGCTTTAACACACTGAGCCACCCAGGTGCCCCTCTTTGTCTTTTTTGATATTGATGTACATATATATTTTGGGGGGGGGCCAGGGCGGGGCAGATTAAGAGGGAGAGAAAGAATCTTAAGCAGGCTCCAAACCCAATGTAGAGCCCAACATGGAGCTCGATCTTAAAACCCTGAGCGGTGTAGGAGGTGAAATCCAGAGTTGGATGCTTAACCCACTGAGCCATCCAGGTGCCCCATGACATTGATATTTTAAAAGTCCCATTTTAAAAATAGATTGTTCTCATTTTGGGTCAAGTGTTGCCCAGGGGTGCCTGGATGGCTCAGTGGGTTAAAGCCTCTGCCTTCAGCTCAGGTCATGATCTCAGGGTCCTGGGATCGAGTCCTGCATCAGGCTCTCTGATCAGCAGGGAGCCTGCTTCCCTACTCCCCTCTCTCTGCCTGCCTCTCTGCCTACTTTGATCTCTGTTTGTCAAATAAATAAATAAAATCTTTTTTAAAAAAGTGTTTCCCAATTTCTCAGTTATATAATTACTGGGTTTTTTTCCCCCTCCTTCTTTGCTACTAATAAACAGTCTGTATGGAAGCAGCTATAAATCCATGCAGATATCCTATTCCTCATCAAAAATTTCCTCCTAGATTTAGCATCTATTGATAATTCTTGCCTGAGCCAATCAACAAAATGATGATTTTCCAACTCCTGCACTCCCTTCATGTTTACCAATCAGCACACAGTATTCTATTGTAAGCCAAGGCCTTCCTTTGTCCCATGTTACTTCTTTAGCTACTTTGTAGCACTGTGGACTTAGGACTCCCTATTTCTTCAGTAGTCATTGCTGTCCATAATGATTTTGATGCTCAGATTACCAAGATTTGGCCAGTGGAAGCTCCTAGATTTGCTTTTAATCCTCCAGGAAACATTCCTCAGGAGGATATTACAGCGCAGACTATTCTGGTCAAGAACTTTCGGTGAGTTAATTTCTGGGGTAGTTTATGGGGGTTGGGGCCAGGCTCGGGGCCTTATGTGTGTGTGTGTATATATATACATACGTATGTATTTTACAGATTTTATTTATTTATCTTACAGAGAGAGTGAGAGACAGAGATAGAACATGAGCAGGGAGGAGGAGGCAGAGGAGAGGGAGAAGCAGGTTCCCCACTGAGCAGGGAGACTGAGCCATAACTTGATCCCAGGACCCTGGGATTCATGACCTGAGCCAAAGGCAGAGGCCTAACTGACTGAGCCACCCAGGAGCCCCAGGTCTGCCTCCTTTGAACAGTCACGGACTCCTCCGTAGGAAAGGGCAGGGAAGGAAACTCAGAGCTCTCCATGTGTGCAGTGTAAAGATGGTGGCAAGAGCCTGTGTTAAAGCAGAGAAAGATGATGGAGGAGAGGATGAATGACAACAGAAGTTTCCGGATCATTTTAGGATTGTGATGGCTGCCTTTATCATTGCTCCCTCCTACATCTCTCTTCACCTACTGTTCAGACAATTTATTTCTGCTTAGAGGTTTCAGACAATTTATTTCTGCTTAGAGGTCTCAGCTCCTGCTCACTGAGAAAATATCTGTGGCTTGTGAGAATGGAATGAGCTGAACGTAGGTTGGCTGAAGGATTTTTTTTTTCAGTGTCTTTTTTATTTTTTAAAAAATATTTTTTAATTTTTTATAAACATATAATATATTTTTATTCCCAGGGGTACAGGTCTGTGAATCGCCAGGTTTACACACTGCACAGCACTCACCAAAGCACATACCCTCCCCAATGTCCATAACTCCCCCCAACCCCCCTCCCCCCAGCAACCCTCAATTTGTTTTGTGAGATTAAGAGTCACTTATGGTTTGTGGCTGAAGGATTTTTTGATCAGATGGATTACCAGGGAAGGAAGGTCGTGGGGAATCGTGCAAATTTTGGTTCTGTTTTCTAGAAGATGGAACTGCTTTTTCCATAGTAAGAATTGCACATGAAATCCAGTTATGGCTGTCACAGAGCAAATGGCCTCTAATATCAGTTTCACTGTCGTTCATTTTGTAATCCAAGTTCAAAACTCAGATTGTAGTTATTTGCTGCTATATGATGGAAATGTTTTAATCCAAGCTGACAGGAAGTAGTTTTTATTTTTTCAACTCTTTTTCTAGTCATATGTGTATTGACTACAATGCTGATTTTGATCAAAGTTGGCAGTTTAGGCTGAAATTAATTCAGCTGTGAAATAACAAATCGGCTTAAAATGTAGGCTCTAAGAAAATGAATTTCACAAGGTTGGGACATTGGGAAGAGCCTTCCTTCCTTCCTTCCCTCCATGATTCATTTAATTCAACAAATATCTCTAGAGTGTCTACAGGAGCCAGGTGTAGGTGCTAAAAGCAAGATGAATGAGTTCCTTGTTCTTATGAAGTGCACATTCTTGGTGGGTGGGGAAAGTGAAACTTAAAAAAAAACCTCCCAAGTTGATACATACTGTGAAGCAGCAGCATCAGCAGCTGGGGGTGGGGGTGGGGGCAGGGGGGAAGGGAAGAGAGGGAGAGGGAGAGGGAAGAGGAGGAGGAGGAGGAGGAGGAGGAAGAACAACAACCCAGGGCAATGCAATAGCCAATGACTGGGGGAACACCCCATAAGGAGTCAGGTGACAGAGATCTGATTTCAAGTTTTGCCAGTAATAGTCTCTACAGCTTTCAGCAAGTCAGTTCACTTCTCTAGCCTTATTTTTCTCACTTATACAAAGATGACTTGAGTATGATCTCTAAGCTTCCTTCCCAGTATCGAGTTCTCTGATTCAATGGTTTGCAGACCATTACTTCAATAAACATGAATGCTTACCATTGAGTCAAAGACAAAGCACACTTGGTGTAATGAGACAGACACTGGAAATAAATCATTATGAAACCGGGTGAAAACCACTGTTATCTTCTGCTCTTCTTAGTCCAATACACCCCTACACAGAAGATGGGTCATATAATGAGAAATATATCATTTAAAAAGTATGTCATCTAAAGAGGCAAGGAGGGCTATGGTTCAAAACCACTTCATCCCATGGTCCTGCTGCCCCTGGGACCCTGAGTTTTATGCAGGACTATTTTTCCCCATCAAGATCGTAGTCAGTTCTAGGACAAACAACAGAGAAAACCCTGTTTCTTTTTCCTTTGTATTTCTACTATATCGAGCGTACAGTAGGTGCTGTATAAATTCCCGCTGAGAGATATTTGTTGATTACTTGAATATCGCAGGTTGGCGGCAGACAGAGACTGAAGAAACTGCCCGAGCAGATCCACAGGTGAAGTGATACGTTTGACGACCGAGTGAGTTAGCCATTTGCTGCTGTGCAGCTTTTAACCCTCTTCTTTGCGCTCGTTTTGTATTTTGTACGTTTTAAATTCATACATGACATACAGAATTATTTGCGATCAGATTAGTTGCGATCAGAACTGTGTAAAGATGGTGTCTGCATTTGTCAGCAGTTGGAATGGCATATGGATGATACAAGTGTCTAACTTGAGAAGTAGCGCTGTGGTAATTTTCTTTGCAATACAGTATTACATTTTCCTTATGTTTACACAATAAAATACAAAGTTAATAACACACCATGCAGAGGTTTTCAGGCTAGCCTCTGAAGAAAAGGCGACTTGGAGAGCTGACATTAAAAAAAAAGAAAGTGTAAAATCCAAACCTACACTCCCCGTCCCCGCCTACCCCCCCACCCAAAAAAAAAGGGCACGGTCCTACTGTCGCACCGCTCAAAAACCCAGGCAAAAGCCACCAGGGGAGCCGTTGTGGCAACAATCATCTGAGGGCGCCTTCCAGGGATTTGAGGGAATCATATTCCCGAACTCTAGAGAACCTTCCAAAATCCCCTTCCCAAAGTCCCCGCCCTCCGCTTGTCACCGTAGTGCGTCAAAGGCCCATCGTCACAGAAGGGAAAAATGGACCTCGCGCGAGATTCAGCTACGGGATTTCGAAGTTAGGGAACAGCCGCGGCGCACGCGCGCTGGCCTCACAACCTCGGGGCGGCACGCGGGTAGGTAGCCTAGAGCCCAGAGGAGGGGGAGCAGAGCGTGCTGGTGTCTCCCCCGTCCCCCGGTCACCGCGCAGTGCGTGGGTCTGCGGGTCGCTGGAGGTGCGGAGCAACGGGCCGGGCCGGCCTCCCCGGCGCGCTTGTGACCGCGACGGGCGTCCTCCTGCGCCTCCACGAGTTGGAGGAGTGCCGCCGGCGTGCGCCCCGGCATCGGGACGTGAGCTCGTGCTCGCCTTTTCCTTTTTAACGGTCACCCCCCGCAACGCACACACTCCAGTCCCCTGCGAGTTGGTCTTCGCGCCTCGGCGCGCCCCTCCTCACCCGACTCCTCCCACCGACCCCCGTCCCCGTTCGTTCCTGGTGGGTAGCCGGCTTCATCCCTGGGGTCCCTGCTTGGGGGCGGAGAAGATGGCTGGCGGACGTCTGCTGCTGGGGGGCGACTTCCTGTCGCCGCCGCCGCTGCCCCCCCTCCCGCCGCCGCCGCTGCCGCCCCTCCCGCCGCCCCCGCCCGAGCCAGTGCTGGAGCAGTGGCGCTATAGCCACGAAAGTGACTGGCAGTGGGCTCTGCGGCGCAGCTTCATCTGTCGCCACCTGCACAGCTATCCCGGGGCTGCCCTGGACCAGCTCCTCGCTCTCTCCGCCGCCTGGACCAACCACGTTTTCCTGGGCTGCAGGTGAGGAGAGTGTGAGGGTCGGCTTAGGGACCCGGTAGGGGTCTCGGGGTTGGGATTCGGGACAGAGACGGGGGCAGGGTACGGACGGAGGCTTAGAGGCTAGAGATCTGGAGGTGCTGGAGGACACCAGAGGGTTCAGTACTGGTCTGGGGGATCGGCCGAGCGAGGTGGTGGAGGATGACATAAGAGCCAGAGGAAGGGTGCGGGGATCGCGGGAGCAGCTCCTCCAGGACCAGGGATGGAGATGAAGCAGCAGCTGGAAGGGGATTGTGGAGGGGTGGTCATTGTGGCGGTGGTTTTGGAAGGCGTGGGAAATGACGAAGAGCAGAATCTCGGACCTGCGTAGGACCTTGCAAGGATGCGGTATCTGCAGAGATACTCGACAGTAGGGGCTTCGAGGGTCTGCGGGCGGAGTGGGGGGGTGGGGTGGGGGACGAAGGGAACCCTGTTAGTCTCCTCCTGACCACTCCCTCTCTCCATCCCCATTAAATAAAATAGCACCAGCCCCCCCGGCGGGGTTTTACTGTCTTCTCCTGCGGAAGCGGTTTGTATGAGGTCTCTCAGCCACAGGGTCCGCCTTGCTTGTGGATTTGCGCATAATGTGTCTGGACGCAAACAAAGAGATGGATATATTTTACTCTAAAAATGGATTGCTCTCCTTTTACCATAAATGTGATCAGGAGAATTAATATTTGGCCTCTGGGTGAGCCTTTAGGGGTGTGTGCGTGTGTGCGCGCGTGTGTACCCCCCCTTCCTAGAACCTGGTGCGCCTTCTGAACAGGCCTCTTTAAGAGCTCTTTGCAATTCAATGGATACTGCAGTATGGTTCCAGCGCATTTTTTTTTTAACGGACTACTTGGACCTCTGTCCTTCTGCACCCCCAAATCGGTCCTAGACTAATCATTCCTTTGAAAGACTAGACGCTTCTTTTTTTGGACACTCCTGCCTCACAGTTAATTTTTTATTAGGAAAGATGAGAAATTCTGGAAAATGATCAGATCAAATTCAGTCAATTCAGTTCTAGGAATGACCATAACAGATACAGAAAAATAGTATTGTCCACGTCTACCATTATTTCTTGAACACAGCATCTAGTGTATACTGTTTTCCTCTGATCACCAAAACTTATTTTTTCCTATTTTCTCTAGGTTAGTATAATTTCTGCCTCCAGAGACAATGATTATTTTACTGGAGGAACTGGTTATAACTGGGGAAGCCTCAGTTATTAATTTGGATAAATCTAATTGACCTTCACTTAACAATATTGTTTTTTCAGTTGAAAAGGTACCTTTATTCTATAATCATACATCTCCTTGATATCACAGAAGGCCACGGGAAATCTGAATCCTGAAAAAAAATTTACGTGGGGGAGAATAGCTATCCTTTGTGTTAATAATAAATCTTACCTTTCCACAAGAACGTAAGCTCTTTTGGGAAAGAGGTTTTTGCTCTCTTGTTCACACTTTATCCTCAGTGCCTAGAACAGTGTCTTCTGCATGATGGCCACTCAGTAAATATGTATGGGATAACAGATGAATATAGCTTTATAATGTACATTTTATTTATGTATCTCTCTTAATACAACAACCTTGGGAATTAGGTGGTATCTCATTTTTACAGCTAAATCAACGGAGGACAAGAAGCTAAGTGACTTTTCCAAGGTCCCACAGTTGGGACTAGGACTCAGGTCTTCTAGTGCTCTTTCCACTGAGACACGGCTGCTGTATTTGGGAAGGATGGACCAGGAGTGAAAGCAAGTAACTGACACAAGCCACATCATTATTATATCTCAGGATTTCATTCCAAGAACAACAGCCCTTTATATAACCAGGGCATTAACCAGCACAGAGCAGGCCAATGGTAGTTGGTGTTAAAAGCTTAAGCATCCGGGACATTTTGTGTGTGTGTGCACTCGCCCAAGCACATCTGTGTGTAGGGTGGGTGTGTAACCAGATGAATGAACATATATATGTACACGGACATACACGCATTCCATGTCACATTTTAGTTAGGTCAGTTCTGTCAGTACAAGAATTGCCATAACATTATCAAATAGCTTAACTGAAGAATGTTTACATTGTATCTGATAGCATAGATACAGGAGAAGGGAAGGGGCAACAAAGAATCTTGGAAGCCAGGGACCACGTGCAGTGTTCTGTGTTAGTCAGGCTTCATCCAGCTGTCAGCTCAGGGGTGGGGGGAGGGTAAATCTACATTCCAATACTTCTTAAGGTTGATGTTGGCAGAGCTCATTTTCTGGTGTGTTCTTCTATGACAGAAGATTGTTCTCTCAAGGGAACTGCAGAATACATGGTGTAGCAGCCTATTCTAAATTTAACTGTGGCTTTGTGGTTCATCCCTTGACTTTGGGAACAGGTTGTAAACAGTAGCACTCCCCCCCTCCCCTGCCCAAATGAAGGGCTTTCTGTGTTTCCTTTTAGTTAGGGCCAAAATAACTCCTAGGTCAGGGGTATCTTTGAAAACTCTTTCATCATAAGACCAAGACAGGAGGCGCTCACACGTTCAGGGAGGCAAGCTGTGTTTCATTTCTTTTGGTGATAGCAGTGATTTTCATGGTACAAGCTTGACTATCTTAATTCTGCAGCAGTGGTTCTCAAACTTATGTGAGCATCACAGTCATCTGTCGGGCTTGTTGAAACACAGATTGCTGGGGCCCCAGCCCAGGCTTTCTGATTCAGTAGGTCTGAAGCAGGACCCCTGAATCTGCATTTTTAACAAGTTCCCAGGTGATACTGATGATCAGGTGATGCTGGTCCAGTGATTACACCATGAGAACCACTGCTTTATAGGATAAAATAAAGCAGTGCTTTTCCAGTCTGCTTTTTGATCATTTTTCCCCCCCTCATGGTCTAGGCAACCAGGAAGTTCAAATAGCTGAAGTTCTTTCTCTTCACTGTTTGTCTGTTTCATAAAAGTAAACAACCTGTCAAAAGATTTTTTTCCTGCAAGCAATTTCTAAGATATGTCTTGTGGCAAATGAAAGGTTAATGCAGGTGGGTGGGGAGATGGGGTAACTGGACGGTGGGCGTGAAGGAGAGCACGTGATGGAACGAGCACTGGGTGTTAGAGGCAACTGATGAATCACTACATTCTACCCCTGAAACAAGCAAACAAAAAAAAGGTGCAGTCTTCTAAGCAACTGTATCTATAGCACTCACGTAATTTTTCCTAGGAATGTCTGGGAACCATAAAATTTTTACTTAAAAACTGTAGATAATGTATCTATCCTCAGGTTTTCAATGGTTCTTCATCAATAGGATTAGAAGCAGAATCCTGGCCTATTGATTTTTGATGAGATATTTATAGGAAAAATGTATCTTACAATGAAACCAGGTTTGCTGCCTTGATTATTGTCTCTTCCTTGTTGCTATGAGACTGATTTTTGGAAGGCAGGTGCCAGTTGAGCTCATGTTGTGAACCTAACTTTGCACATAGGTGGCCTGCATCTAAAGAAATGGGAGTGGGGGTTTTCAAAAGATTTACCAATAATCTGACTGTGGATTATTCCCTTATGATGTTAAGAGTCTTATTAATAGTTTTGAATAAATAATTTTATACTCGGAAATTCTGATCTTTATTTAGTTTTCAAACCTCAGCTGTTCTTCGGACCTAGAAGAACAGTTGAATAAATTTTTTAAAATTTGGGGAGCATTACTACATATTTGTTAAATTTCAGGTGCATTGTAGATCATAAGTGTACACCTGTCTTTTTCCAAGAATGTAAGATTCATGAAGTCACATGGCTTTGTCCATTATAACTCATCTTTATGTATGCCAGGCATGGTGGGACAGTTGAATAGCATCCTGATTTCCAAAAGCTTGGTACAAAATAAGCTATCTTTGAAAACCCTAAAGACCTGCTGAGGCTTTCTTGGTTTTGTTTTTTTAAGCATTTATGATCAAATGGGTAAATTAACAGACTTTTAAATATATAATATGCATGCATCTGAAAATTACTGTATTAGATTTGCCTTAATGATACTTTTCATCATGGTCTCTCCATAAGGTAAAATATTATATAGCCATTAAAACTCATGCGGTAATGACATAGAAAAAAAAAAAAACCTATGATCTCATAAATTAAGAACACCCCCCCCCACCCTACCAGAGTGCAGATCAACATAGATGATCTGTAGGAGACATGGAGGGGAGGCGGCGATATGGAAAGCATAGGGAAAGGAAAGAAAGTAAACTCCAGATGTTGATGAGGTATCAGGGGTTGGGTTTGTAGGTGCTTTTCTTGGTGGGTTCTCTAAAATGTCTGGAGGAAAGGTGATCCTTCATTTTTTTAAAGATTTATTTGTTTATTTAAGAGAGAGGAGGAGTGGGGGCAAAGAGAGAGAGAGAAGAGAGAGAAAATCCCAGGCTGACTCCATTCTGAGCACAGAGGCTGAGGCAGGGCTCAATCTCCTGACCCCGAGATCAGAGCCTCAGCTGAAATCAAGAGTCGGATGCTTAACCACTTAACCGACTGCACCACCCAGGCACCCCTTATAGCAGATTTCAAAGTAACGCCTTTATGGGCTCCTGGGTGGCGCAGTCAGTTAAGTGAACGACTCTTGATTTTAGCCCGTCCTCATCTGAGGGTCTTGAGATCCAGCCCTGCCTCAGCCTCTATACTCAGAATGGAGTCAGTCTGGGATTTTCTCTCCCTCTCCCAGCCGGTGCACTCCCTCTCTTTCTCTAAAATAAACAGATCTTTTAAAAATAAGTAAATCTACTATGAAAAAATACATAATGGAAACTGGTGCTCACTCTCTCTTTCTGTAAAGTAAATAAGCAGATCTTTTAAAAACAAGTAAATCTACTATGAAAAAATACATAATGGAAGCCAGTAATGAAAGTTTAACTGGCTTGGCTTATTTAAAATTTGTGGAACCACTTCTTTGTTCTTGGATAGCTATTCTCTGAAGAATTTTAGAAATGGGAATAAAATAAAATAAGACCTAGTGGTCTTATTGAAGACTCTAGATTAATTTTTGCATTGTTCTCTGAATAGTCAAGAGTCAGATGCTAAATAGTCTTTTCCATTATTGTTGGAGCTGGTTGGGTTTCCTCAGTATTATGACTTCCTAATAAAGGACTGAGAAGCAGACTGTGTTCACAGCCTACGCAAAGGTTTATTTTTATAGCCCATGGGTGACATTGAATTTTGTGGCAGATGTAATGAATAGGGAACAGGAAGTAGGTATATAATCACTACTACTGCTGGAAGAAGCCTGAGAGAAAAGTGAATGGAATGAGCCCCAAATGCATCATTTGTGCGGGCTGTATGTCTGACATACGTGGCGTTTACAGTTGTACACCGTATTTGCGATCAGGCTGGAGTGGAAGTCTGGAGAATGTTAACTGGAACTCACGGTGAGTGGCTTGAGTGTAGTACAATTCAGGTAGCAAAAGTGGCATCACCAGTTCAACATTTATAGACTTTCATTTTCATAATCTTCTGTTTTCATCCTGTGCCTTGGAATTTGGACTCCCAAGTCTGAATGGAAGTGATACATAGAAAGCACAGTGTTTTAGGCTATACTTTTTTTTCTTTTTTTTTGGCTATATAAGAAAAAATGAAAACAAAATTACTCTTGGCATTTAAATAGTGATGTTAGCAGCAGCAGTAGGAGCAATTATCAGTGGGAAGTGCGGGTTAAAACCGAGCTAGCTTGTGCTGATCTCCGTGAAGCCCACCATGTCCCGACTTCTCAGCTTTGCAGGGAAAGATGTCTGCTGGGTGTGGAACCGGTTGGGCCAAAAGTGGAAGATGTTACCCTCCTTCAGGTTCAGAACCTATTCATGTCAAGGCTTGATAGTTAACTCATATTCAGAACTTTCTTCCCAAATGCCACCAGGCATCTCTTTTTTGATCATAGGTCAGGAAAGGCTCTCAAGGGAGGAAGGGTGAGTAGGTCCCCACGATAACAAGGACTTCACTTGGGCGCCTGGGTGGCTCAGTGGGTTAAGCCGCTGCTTTCGGCTCAGGTCATGATCTCAGGGTCCTGGGATCGAGTCCCACCTCGGACCCTGTGCTCAGCAGGGGGCCTGCTTCTCTCTCTCTCTCTCTCTCTCTCTGCCTGCCTCTCCATCTACTTGTGATCTCTCTCTGTCAAATAAATAAAATCTTTAAAAAAAAAAAAAACCAAAAACAAGGACTTCACTTGAGCCTCTATGTTTGTTTCTCTGCAGTTACAGGATATTCTTCTGTCAAGCAGCCAATCTACTTTATAAGGAAGCCTTTTAAATATTGTGTATCTTAAAGCTATTTATTGTGGGAAAAAATCAAACACAAACTTTAAAGAGTTTAGTGGACCTCCATGTCCCCTCAGTCAACTTCAGCAGTGTCAACAGTTTATGTCATGCCATCCTTCTCATGTCTTCGGTTGTGCCCCCAGTTTTTCTTGTGGGAGATAGTCTGGAGTATATTAAAGAAAATCTTAACATCATTTCCCCTGCGAATACTTCAGTATGTATATGTCCTGGACAAGAGTTTTTATTTTTATTTTTTTTAATGGGAGGAAGGGCAGAGGGAGAGAAAGAGAATCTTAAGCAGGCCCCGCTGAGCTTTGAGCCCATAACCGGGCTCTGTCTCACAACCCTGAGACCTTGACCTGAGCCCAAATCAGGAGTCGGATGATTAACCAACACAGCCACCCAGGTGCCTCACAGATAAGCATTTTTACAAATAGAGTCCTGATAGGGGTGCCTGGGTGATCTCAGCTCAGAGCTCAGGTTTTGATCTCAGGGTTGTAGGTTCAACCCCCATGTTGGGCTCCATGCTGGGTGTGGAGCCTACTTTAAAAATAGGGCGTCTGGGTGGCTCAGTCGTTAAGCATCTACCTTTGGCTTGGGTCATGATCCCAGGGTCCTGGGATGGAGCCCTACATTGGGCTCCCTGCTCTGCGGGAAGCCTGCTTCTCCCTCTCCCACTTCCCCTGCTGTGTTCCATCTCTCACTGTGTCTCTCTCTGTCAAATAAAATATTTTAAAAACTAGAGTCATAATACCATTATTTACACTCAACAAAATTAACAGTAATTTCTTAAAACCCATGTTCAGTTTTCCCCGTTGTCACAAAGTATATTTTTTTCAACTTTATTTTTAAGTAATCTCTTATACCCAGCATGGGGCTCAAACTCAACAACTCTGAGGTCGAGAGTCACATGCTGTATGGACTGAGCCAGCCAACGCCCCTTATTTGTATTTTGGTTTGATTCATGATCCATACCAGGTCCATGCATTGTATTTGGTTCATCTGTCTCCTTTAATCTATAACCGCATTCCCCTATCTGTTTATTTTCATGCTGTTGATTTGACAAAGAAACTGGATTGTTTCCTTCACTGGCTATGTTCTTATGGTGATGTTTAATATATTTCTGGGAGTGAAGGACTTGCTTAGGTTCAGGTTCAGTTATTTGAAGGACAATACTTTATAGATAGTGTGTTATATTTCCTGTCATATCATATAAGGGACACATGTCTGCTTGTCTCATTTTTTAGTGATATTAAGATTATAAAGTTCCCATCAACTTTTTAATTTTTATTTTATTTCTTTAAAAGATTTTATTTATTGGGGCGCCTGGGTGGCTCAGTGGGTTAAAGCCTCTGCCTTTCACTTGGTCATGATCCCAGAGTCCTGGGATCAAGCCCCGCATCAGGCTCTGTGCTCAGCAGGAAGCCTGCTTCCCTTCGTCTCTCTGCCTACCTGTGATCCCTGTCTGTCAAATAAATAAAATAAAATTAAAAAAAAAATAAAAGATTTTATTTATTTATTTGACACAGACAGATCAGAAGTAGGCAGAGAGGGAGAAACAGGGTCCCCACTGAGCAGAGAGCCCAATGCAGGGCTCGATCCCAGGACCCTGAGACCATGAACTGAGCCGAAGGCAGAGGCTTAACCCTCTGAGCCACCCAGGTGCCCCCCCATCAACTTTTTTTAATCAAAATTTTTATTGAGATAATTATAGATTCACATGCAGTTGTAGGAAATAATACAAAGAGAAGCCCTGCATTCTTTACCCAGTTCCCCCAATGATAATGTTTTGTAGAATTATTGTGTAATATCAAAACTATGACAGTGATATTGTTAACAATCCACTGATTTTATTCAGTCTCCCAGTTTTACTAGTACTCGTGTGTGTGTGTGTGTGTGTGTGTGTGTGTATGCACGCATGCATATGTGTTTGGTTGAAACAATATTGCATGTGGAGATTTGTATATCCACTGCCACAGTCAAGATATTGAATAGTTCCAGTACTACAAGGATCCCTCACATCACGCTTTTATAACCACATCCGGGGCGTCTGGGTGGCCCAGTCAGTTAAGCATCTGCCTCTGGCTCAGGTCATGATCCCAGGGTCCTGTGATCAAGCTCTGCATCAGGGTCCTTGCTCAACAGGGATCCTGCTTCTCTCTCTGCTACCACTCTCCCTGCTGTGTGCACGTGCTCTCTCTCTCTCTGACAGATAAATAAAATCTTTAAAAACAAACAAATCACATCCGTTTCCTTCCCACTCACCATGGTATTGTGTGTATCAGTAGTTTACTCCTTCGTATTGCTGAGTAGTGTTCTGAGGGGTGTGTGTACCAGTTTGACCATCTGCCCGTTGACGGACTTCTGAGTGGATTGCAGTTTTTGGCAGTTAACAAATAAAACTGCTGTGAGCATTCATGTACAGGTTTTTGTGTGAATGTAAGTTTTGATTTCTCTGAGATAAATGGCCCCGAAAAGGGGGTCATTGCTAGGTCATGTGGTAATTGCATGTTTAATTTTGTAAGACGCTTCCAAGTTGTTTTCCTGAGTGGCCGTATGATTCTACATTCCCTCCAGCAGTTGATGAATGGTCCAGTTCCTCTGTGGGCCTTGCCAGCATTTGATGTTGTGGCTCTTTTTTACTTTAGCCATTCTGAGGGTGCATAGTGGTGCCTCATTGTGATTTTAAATTACATCTCTGGTTAATGATGTTGACCATCTTTTCTTGTGCTTATTTGCAATATATGTGTCGTCTTTGGTTAAATGTTCTGTTCATGTCTTTTTGTACACACACACATACACATATAGTTGCATTTTGAGAGATTGTTATACTGGATACTAGTTTTTGTGGGGTTTTAGGGGGGGCGGGTCAGGTGTTTGGTTTGTAAATAACTCTTCCAGTCTGTAGCTTGTCTTTTGTCCTCTCACAGGGACTTTGAGAGCAAAAGTTTTTAATTTTGATGAAGTCCATTTTATCAGTTTTTCCTTTTATGGATCTTGCTTTTGGTGTCAAGTATGAGAACTGTTGGCCTAGCCCTAGATTCTGAAGATTTTCCCCTATTTTTTAAGATTTTATTTATTTATTTATTTGACAGAGGTCAAAGTAGGCAGAGAGGCAGGCAGAGAGAGGGGGGATGCAGGCTCCCCGCAGAGCAGAGAGCCCAATGTGGGGCTCAATCCCAGGACCCTGAGATCATGACGTGAGCCAAAGGCAGAGGCTTTAACCCACTGAGCCACCCAGGCGCTCTATTTTTTTTTTTAATAATTAGTTTTACATTTTACATTTAGGTCCGTGACACATTTTCAGTGAATTTTGGGATGAGAAGTGAGGTTGGGGTTTGTTGCCCAATTACTCCAGCACCATTTACTGAAAAGCAAGGCCGCCTCTACTGAGTTGCTTTTGCGACTTGAACATGTTTCTGGGGGTCTCTTTCTGGGTTCTTCTCCATCAGCTTTTCACCTCATAGGCCTAGCAGCCATTGATGATGATTATTTTATGATGGGTTGCAGAATGGCAGTAGTCTATTGTTCCTGCAGTTACTAGCTGGAATGCTTCCATAAAAGAGATTTTTCTCATTGACTCTTAGTTACTCTGATGTACAATTTGTACAAAAAAATACCAGATAAATGCTTGCTTTCTTCCTTTAATATTACCTGTTTGGAAACAGGAGTAATGACTTGATTCCCTGCCGTCTTCCAAAGGTGACCAGTAATGAGTTTGTAAGTATTATTGTAAACTAACAGATTGTTAGTGTATTTGTTGTGTCTGAATCCACTGCAGGTCGTTATTCTCACTGCTACTCTGGTTGGCTCACTTTGCCGGTAGGAATGTGTTCACATTGGCTTTTGAGTCTATTTGACACAACTCCTGAGGCCTTTCACAGCTTCCTTGTTTCCAGGCACAGGAATATCTCCCAGGTTCATCTTGTACATTTCCTCCCCCAGATTTGGAATCGGCCATTTCTGTAAGGACCCTGATTCTCTTTTTTATGGGAAATGGTAAGGACCGCAGTCTGGATGTCAACATCCCAGCCACTCTTAGTACCTGAGTACCTCTGTAAACACACAGATGCAGTTATTTACACAGGATATACATATATGATAGAAGTCATGAGTTGATATGGATGCTTCTAATTCAAATTAAAAGATCTTCCTTTAAATGTCTTGCTTTTATGTTCCTATGTCTTCTAATGACAGTAAGATAGGTAAATTTTGATAGGTAAATATTATAGGCCACATTCTTCAGTTTTAGAGCTAAGATAATCTGTTGACATAGTCCTATGGGAGCAATTACAAGATGAGCTCATGTAGAAGCTTTTTAAAAACTGCATTCATACCTGTTTTAACTGTAGATTCTATTAATTAATAGGTACAGCCCACGCCTGATGGAAAAAATTCTCCAAATGGCTGAAGGTATTGATATTGGGGAGATGCCTTCATATGACCTGATGCTGTCCAAACCTTCCAAAGGTCAAAAACGTCACCTCTCAGCATGTGACGGTGAGTATACTTGTTTCTGGAAGGTGGGGTTTGAAGAAACAACATGGCTTTTTAAAAAAATGGTATGAGTGTGGTATATGGTCTTCAGTAACATTGGGAACATTGGATCTTACACAAATGTGAAAGAGTTTTAACTTAGTTATGTACAGTTTTGTGTTGAGGATGCTGAAAGGAACTGAAAACTAAGAATATGGATTCAAACGATAATGCTATCTGTAAAGTCCATGCCATGGAACCTCCCTCTAAGCAGAACAACCTTATACTCTGATCATTTGAACATCTAAGTAACTAAATGCTCTTGGAGGGGTCCAAGACAGACCAGCTTTCTACTGAGCAGTGGTGTTGGAAGGAAGCTCCAGTGTCTGGTCTAGCCTCAACAGAGAGTCCTTCCACAGCGTTCAATTCGCTGTCCCCCGTAAATCACGGGTCTCCAGCTGCTGTTGGTTCTAGAAATAAAATAGACCAAACTACCCTTTTGTGCAGAATGGGTCAGAACTAAGATTTTGAAGCTAAAAACCTTTGGGATCTTTTGATTATTATTTTTTATTTGATTTTTAGCCACAACCACATAAAGAACTGTGACAGAGTTACATCTGCTGCCAAAGAGAGAGGCTGTGTACACGCCTCGGCCGTCACCTCTTTTGCGCTAGAGCCGTCTCTTCTGTTCGCAGTTTTTTATGAAGGGCGCTCTCCAGCACAGGTGGGGTGAGATTATCCTGGAACAACCTGTTAGCCAGTACACTTCACCTGTGCTTTACCTTGTTAGATACAGAAGCACCTACCAGTCACATGTGGTGGTGACCTGCATACCTGATTCGGTGGCATATTTTCTGTCAACTTTCTTCCCTTAACACGTGGGACAGGCAGCATCCCTTCTTCTGCCAGAATCCTACGTTGATATTTGAGTCCCTTCCCCTAAATACCCTGAAGTTTTTGTGATGGGAAGTGTCTTGTACCAACAGTGCAATTTGCAAATGACACAGTTGGTACTGTCTTGCTGTTTGCTTCTTTTGAAATACTTCATTTTTAATGAATTCTAAATTTCACTTGTTCTATAGGTCAAAATCCTCCTAAAAAGCAAGCCGGTTCCAAATTGCATGTGAGACCTCGTTTTGAGCCTGTGCATTTTGTAGCTAGTAGTTCAAAGGATGAGAGACAGGAAGATCCCTATGGCCCTCAAACAAAAGAGGTAAATGAACAAACACATTTTGCCGGCATGCCAAGAGACATCTACCAAGATTATACTCAAGACTCTTTCAGTGTGCAAGACGGGAATTCTCAGTATTGTGATTCATCAGGATTTATTTTCACAAAAGAGCAGCCCGTAACAGCCAACATGTATTTTGACAGCGGGAACCCTGCCCCAAGCAGCACGTCGCAGCCGGCAAACCCTCAGTCGGGCCCTGAGCCTTCCCCGTCACAGACATTTCCTGAGTCAGTGGTAGCCGAGAAGCAGTACTTTATTGAAAAATTGACAGCGACTATCTGGAAGAACCTTTCGAACCCGGAGATGACTTCTGGCTCTGATAAAATCAATTACACCTATATGTTAACTCGGTGTATTCAGGCATGTAAGACGAATCCCGAGTACATATACGCTCCTTTAAAAGAGATCCCTCCTGCTGACATCCCCAAAAATAAAAAACTTTTAACAGACGGTTATGCGTGTGAAGTCAGATGCCAAAATATCTACTTAACCACGGGTTACGCCGGCAGCAAGAATGGGTCCAGGGATCGAGCTACTGAGCTAGCTGTGAAACTCCTACAGAAGCGTATTGAAGTTCGAGTCGTCCGGAGGAAGTTCAAGCACACGGTCGGGGAGGACCTTGTGGTGTGTCAGGTCGGCATGCCCACCCACGACTTTCCTCCGGCCCTGAAGCCGCCGGAGGAGCTGGTGGTGCTCGCTAAAGATGCCTCCGGGCAGCCGATTTTTAACGCTTCCGCCAAACACTGGACCAACTTTGTCCTTACCGAAAACGCAAACGACGCGATCGGCATCCTCAACAATTCCGCCTCCTACAACAAGATGTCAGTCGAGTACAAGTATGAGATGATGCCAAACCGCACGTGGCGTTGCCGTGTGTTTCTGCAAGACCACTGCTTAGCTGAAGGTTACGGAACCAAAAAAACAAGTAAACACGCGGCTGCTGATGAGGCCTTGAAAATCCTCCAGAAAACACAGCCCACCTACCCCTCGGTCAAAAGTTCACAGTGCCAGACAGGCTCTTCACCCAGGGGATCTGGAAAGAAGAAAGATATAAAGGATCTGGTAGTTTACGAGAATTCTTCAAATCCAGTGTGCACCCTGAACGACACGGCCCAGTTCAACCGCATGACGGTCGAGTACGTCTACGAAAGAATGACCGGCCTCCGGTGGAAATGCAAGGTGATCCTCGAGAGTGAAGTGATCGCAGAAGCCGTCGGGGTGAAGAAAACGGTCAAATATGAAGCCGCCGGGGAAGCTGTGAAAACCCTTAAGAAGACCCAGCCGACCGTCATCAACAATTTGAAGAAGGGGGCTATCGAAGATGTGATTTCCAGAAATGAAATCCAGGGCCGCTCAGCGGAGGAGGCTTACAAACAACAGATCAAAGAAGACAACATAGGAAACCAGCTGCTGAGAAAGATGGGCTGGACGGGCGGTGGTTTAGGTAAATCTGGCGAGGGCATTCGGGAACCCATCTCTGTCAAAGAGCAGCATAAGCGAGAAGGGCTCGGTCTTGACGTGGAGAGGGTGAACAAAATCGCCAAAAGAGATATTGAGCAGATCATCCGCAACTACGCCCGCTCCGAGAGCCACACGGATTTGACTTTCTCCACGGAGCTGACTAACGACGAGCGGAAGCAGATACACCAGATTGCCCAGAAGTACGGCCTTAAGAGTAAGTCGCATGGGGTCGGCCACGATAGGTACCTGGTGGTAGGAAGAAAAAGACGGAAGGAAGACCTACTAGATCAGCTCAAACAGGAAGGCCAAGTGGGGCATTACGAGCTCGTGATGCCTCAAGCCAATTGAGCTCTTAACTAATTTATTTTGTAAACACCCAAGGAGGCAGATTTGTGAATTAAAGAAATGCCACATGTCCTGGTTGCAGAGTACATTCATTCTTAAGATGTTTCACCTTGTTCATTTCCTATAGTGCTCTATTAGCTATCGGAACCTGAAGAATTATGTCCGCCCGTATTAGCTTGGGTCCCGCAGATGATATTGTGCAGTTACTGTTTGTGTCTTTCATATTGCTGTGTCCCTCCGATTTCAGTAGTTTGTACAAAGCAAGAACACGTATCACAGTGGAATTTCACCCCGAGAAGGAAATTCCCATTTCAAAGGGCATAGCACAGCAGCCTGCAACAGTAGTGACATTGACCGCGATGACGGTCAAACTCCAGTCTGAACTTCAGACTTCCTGAAGACGCCGGGTCGTTTTGTATTACTATTTTCATCTTTGTGTGAAGCCAGTTCAAGAATGTTTAACGGTAAATTGTGCTGTACGTGTAAATGTCGTTCCTGACTAAATGATGTAAAACTTTCTTAAAGTAATTTTAGTGTTCATTTATTTATAACTTCTACCATGTGGTTTCCGGAATATTGGAAGTGATTTACTGTTACCTTGTGGTATATGAATTTTAACAAATCCTAGTCTTCATGCCGAGAGAGCACTACTTGAGAGAGCCGTTGAGAAGTTTCACAAACTTTGACCCAACCCGAAGGAAGGAAGCTGGAGCTGTTTGTCCTTGGGGCCTCGCAGCGGGCCTCGCAGCAACTCCGCGTTATAGCCGTCCTGCCGCCTGGGCGTGTGGCACAGCCCAGCCGTGGCAGGACCGGGTGAAAGACCGCAGACACATTGGTGCTTGGACGAAAAGGTCAGTCGGCCGGTCCCTCTCTCACACAGCTTATTAAGCCCCGAAAGCCAACTTTGTAACATATTTAAAACTGCTATTTTCGCTTATTTCTGGAATGTAAAAAAAAAATGTATAAAAAAGAACTAGTGTATGCTTCCTGAATAAAAAGGAGCTGATGTTGATCAAAATGGCAGCGTGCTTATTTTGGGCAGCAGCCTAGGAGCCACACTTTGGGTTATCAGGAGACAGGAAGTGGCGTTTGCACAAAATGTTTCAACACCAGAGCACACGTGGGTGAATGTCATGACTTAGCCGAGTCAGTCTGGTCTGGTGTCCGTCACTTTCCTATGGACCAATACACTGGGCGCAACCAAACCTTTGGCTGTGTCCTTTTATGTGATTTTGGTCTTGCAGCTCCGATAAATCAAGTGTCACTATTCAGAGATGAATAGTAATACGGAGAGTTAAACACGCCAGTGAAATGATAGAACAATTAGGTTGTTCACAGTGTCTGGAAACATTTAGCACCACACTTGACAGGTAATTGGCCCACAATAAACAGTAATTTCCTTTCTCCTCTCTTATATTTTAGAATGAAAAAGCTGCCCATTGTAGTTAAATCAGTAGTTTAAAAAATAAAAAGGGATTGGCTTTTATACCTGGATCTCTAGGTTTTAGTCATCTACAGCTATTCAAACTGTGTGACACTTGCTTTTTACTAACTCCCTTTCTCTTACAGATGCTTGCCCTTTCCCAATGTTGGCAGGAAGAGAAATGAGGTGTGCATTTTATTTGGGAACTTACTGTTTTAACAATGGCAAAGGGAACATAAGCTAAGATATATAGGATTTTTTTAAACCTAGAGGGCTCATGCCAACCTGGAGAAGCTGTGGCTCAATTAGCAAGTTAGAAAAGCCAGCCTTAGTTCTCTTGAGTAAGAGGGGCTTTGAGTAAGAGTTCTCTTTTCCCAAGGGGAGCTGAGGGCGGGTGGAGGGGTGGGGTGAAAACTCGTTTCTCCCTTTACATTTCTTTTCTCTTTCCAAAATGGTTGGACAGGGGAAGGCCTGCGGGGAGTAGGGACATAAATCTGGTTTTCTTAAATTTAACAGAACAATATTAACATAGTAAGGGTTAGGGCTCCCAAATAATTGGGCCAACTGTACATTTGGTTCTGGGTTTGAGGGTCCAGATTTGGTGACTTTTTTTTTTTTTTTTAAAGATTTTGTTTGACAGAGATCACAAGTAGGCAGAGAGGCAGGCAGAGAGAGAGGAGGGAGCAGGCTCCTGGCCAAGCAGAGAGTCCAATGTGGGGCTTGATCCCAGGACCCTGGGATCATGACCTGAGACAAAGGCAGAGGCTTTAACCCACTGAGCCACCCAGGCGCTCTTGTTGACTTCTTAGATCAGCTTTGGTATTGATGTGGAATTAGGCTGAAGTCACTTAACTCTGCTTGTCAATAAAATACATTGAGAGTGAGCTGCTGACAACCTTGCTGTCCTGTTTTGTCCTCATTCTGTTCCCCATTCTCTTGGCTCCTCTATTTTCCTTTTCTTGTAAAGAGCAGTCATTTGTAGCTCAGTAACTTTGCTGTAAAACAACAGATAAATGAACTGCTTCAAGTTTTATTTGAACTAAAAAGTTATACTGAAGAAGTAACTCTTTCAGTTACATATATAGCCTTGAGTCTCACAGATCTACTTTTTAGATTTTTTTTCCTCCTTTGATTGCAAAATGAATGGGAATTTCGTGCATTCTTTTGGGAAACTTTTTTTTTTTTTAAAGTAGGATACAGTGCATGGACTTTGCTGTGAGTAAGCCCTGAAGCTGGAGATGGGTCTTAAATAAAAGACTCTTGATTATAACTTGATTACAATCCTCATGGTTCTCCCTCATGCCACCTTCCCCATATCAGAAGGGGCAGAATTAAAGATTCAGGTTCCAATCAGACTTCCATTTGTAAGGGGACCTTACAAATCTGTTTTAACCTTACTATTCTAATTATATGCAGGCAGCCTGTCGCATTTGTTAAAAAGAAAAAAAACATTGTAAAGAAAAAAAGGCAAATTAGCATTAAATGTTTGGTTTGTGTAGTGTCTTTGACAGTGGACATGATGCTTTTAGAGATCAGCTGTTGTAAGGAGACATGGATAATCCCATGGAAAAGATGGTGTTTCTCAGGAGGTGTGTAAAAAGAAAAAATTAAATCTGCACGTTGTGGATCTCACCTTAATTTTTAAAAGTGTGACTAATAGTGTCACTATTTAAGGTACCCAGCCACAGTAGGATGAAAAAGTTAAGGTAAAACTAATCTACCAAATAAAGACCAATTTAATGTGGTTCTACTCTGAAGCAGAAATGGACTTAAGGGAAAGTGTGAAGCACATTTAAGGTTGATGCTCCTAGGTGGGGTTAACCAGTACGTGCATTGAACGAACTCTGCTGCACTAGGGTTCCTTTAGGGGCCATGTCTTAAAGGATGAATATAGTACATACCCCACGAAGACTCATTTTTTAGGATTTGAGAGAGAGTGCGCACAGAGGGAGAGGGAGAAGCAGACTCCCCACTGAGCAGAGTCCGATGTGGGGCTCCATCCCAGGAACTGGAGATCATGACCTGAGCTCCCCAGGCGCCCCATATAAAGACTTAGTTTAATTTCATTTAGCCCCCTACCCCAGACAAGAGGCAAGTGTTTCTACAGTCACTGTTCTTGGCTCTTTAAAATGAGACCAGTTCTTCCCCAGAAGAAAGCAATTTTGTTAAAACAAGATTGAGGATACCTGTACTCCCAAACTTCACTGGGGAGTTAAAATGCCATTTTTAAAAAAAACTTTTTTTAAAGATTTTATTTATTTATTTGACAGAGATGACAAGCAGGCAGAGAGGCAGGCGGCGGGGTGGGGGTGGGGGTGGGGAGCAGGCTCCCTGTGGAGCAGAGAGCCCAATGTGGGGCTTGATCCCAGGACCCTGGGATCATGACCCAAGCCAAAGGCAGAGGCTTTAACCCACTGAGCCACCCAGGCACCCCTTAAAATGCCATTTTATAAGTTTGGTACTATTTGCTTTTAAGCTAGGGCTTCTTAAAAAATTTTTTTAAAAGATATTATTTGACAGAGAGAGATCACAAGTAGAGAGAGATGGGGGAGAAGCAGGCTCCCGGCTGAGCAGAGAGCCCGATGCAGGCCTCAATCCCAGGACCCTGAGATCATGACCCAAGCTGAAGGCAGAGGCTCAACCCACTGAGCCCCCCAGGCACCCTAAGCTAGGGCTTCTTAAAGAGGTGGAATGTCAGGATCAACAAGGCAGATCTTGGGGCGCCTGGGTGGCTCAGTGGGTTAAAGCCTCTGCCT
>NC_081575.1:29984022-29999440 GCF_022355385.1 Mustela nigripes
CCCCCCCCCTTCCCAACACAGGCCTGATTGACCGTACTATGTGCTGAGGGAACTTTGTTCTATTTAACAGTTTTACATTCTGATTAAAACATTAAAAAAAGAACAAAGCATTAACGCTTATGACAAGAAAGAAGGTCCCCTCCAACAGTATTTACTCTTTTCCCTCTCCCAGCATGTGTATTTTTCTTTTATCATGTTTATTTCAAGGGGGAAAGTGAGTAGATATGAGATTCCAGTAAGTTAATACTAAAAGTTCATAGTGAGCTAAAATATAATTATACCTTGACTACAAAATTTTAAGGTTATTTTTATTTACAAGTTTTGAAAAATGTACATTTTTTACATGGGTTACTTGTGCAAAGTTAGATTTAGAAGAGTGACAAATGCACAAAAGGTGACAATGGAACATTAGACAAAACATGTACAAGCTTTGTCCCACACTGCTACTTAAAGGTACTGTCTATCTAAAGTATAAATAGCCAAAGAAAGATCACAAACGTGACTTCAAGGTTCTTATAAAACTGAAAGGGAAGACGAAACTAAAGCATGCAGCATTAACTCAGGATTTGAGTGGAAAATGGTTTGCCATAGATATGCTCCCTTCCTTGGGTTAATTAAAACTCTAAAAAAATGACGGGGGGGATTACAAGTTTATCTAGGGTGGCACTTGCTCCCTTAAAGATTAAAGGATCTCCCACCTTCCCTAGCTTAAAAATGAATGATTGTTTCCATTCCTCTGCTCCCACACCTCTTTAAAAAGCAAAAACCCCGAAGACTTCAGTATTCGGAAACTTAGCATGGGTGAGCCCAGTGAGTATCCTGCAAGGAGAGGGTGTGTCAGTTACAACTATTGCTGCGTTCCTTTGGCTGAGTCCTTTGACTTTTCCCTTGGTACCAGTAAAAAAAAAAAAAAAAAAAAAAAAAAAAAAAAAAAAAAAAAAAATCTTGTAATTCATTTTGGCTAGATCTTAGTATTATAGCATTTTTAGCCTCCATTGCTCTTTCAGAATGGGTGTTTATGTGGATTTGTTCCCCTGTTTTTCAGAGGCCGTATTCCAAACATTCACTTCTAAATCCAACGCAAGTGAAGGACCAGCCAGGATGAAACGCTTTAGCAATCCTTTTGTTAAAAATAACATCCCGGCCATCAAGCTATGCATAAGCACCACTTGTACAACAATTCACTTTAAAAGCTTAGTGTAGAGTACAGTAACACAATACCACCCTAAAGCTGGAGATGAGACGACAGAAAAGGGATGAAGCATTAGTGATTTCCGCACGTAACCCAGGTACAGTACATTTGATCTCGTAGAGGGTGTTTTCTGATGTTCAAGGAGAGGGGAGAAGGGGTAGGAAGAGCTCGCCAAGGGAAGATGGAAACGGCACGACAGCTATTTTGCTTTTAATAAAGTAATGTAATGACACTGAGGAATAGGAAGGTGACAAACACATCAATATATATTTTTCTTATGACCAGCCTCTTCTTTTGCTGCACCCGGGTCAACAGTCACGCCAGCTCTGTTCTACTATTGCAGAAACACGTTTCTCATATTCCCGCTTGTTCTCCTGGTACAGCTGAGCAGCCTGGCTGTTTGCTGGACTGTTGGGATTGGGCTCATCCAATAGGGACTATAGAGACAATTTGTAAAAGGTCAGTTCCTCAATGCAAAAAAAATTTAGATATATATATCTATATCATTCAACTGAATTGTCCTCAGTAACAACTAAAAGTTGATCTCTTAGCATACTAATCAAAGTAACATTAATCTGCTAGTAGCTAGGCAAATACATGTTTTCTGGGGGCAAGGGTCTTAATGACCTGCCCTTCACCTTAAGTTAGGACTTTCAGAAACAATTCAAGTACTAATAAAACATCTCAAAGGCCACAGTTATAACATCAAGGAAAATTCACCTGTATGGATGTTAAAATGGAAGACACATCATAAGTTGGACTCCAGCGGTTCTGAAGTATGTCCAGACATATACTACCATCTGCATAGACTGAGAGCACAGCGGAGGTATGTTAAATGTAGTAAAACCATTCCCATTTTTAACAACACAGTCAAAACAAACATAGTCAAGAATACTTTGTGAGGTTTAAAAAGATTCCCAAACTGCTTCTCAGTTATCTTCCTAAGAAGTGTCCTAATAATTTCTAGTGAAATAATCAAAGAATGTCAACTATTTAATTGATATAAAACTAGAAGCTATTTAGTGTTCTTTCTTCTGAAAAGACTGCCCTATTAACCAGGAAATCATACACGTTTTCCAACAGGGTCCCCAGCCATCCAGACAAGTGAGAAATTTATTCCACGAAATTTGCAAACTCTGTTATCTGAAATAACAAAAGATAGCTCAGAGTTCACAAGGTCTCATTTCGGCATGAAGATAAAAATATCTGATATCCCAGAAAATACTTTATTAACCTGAATAAAAAAGCAAGCTGTTCTAGGCTTACTACTAGCCAAAAAAGCAGAATGTACATCAGAATCACCCATGCTGCTTTTCCAAAACACCGGAGCCCTCAGCCACAGAATCTCCTATTGAGTAGGTCTGGAGCAGGGCCAAGGAATCTCTATTTTTAAAGTGTTCCACAGCAATTTTGATCCGCATCTAAAGTTGAAAACTATTGTTTTGAATAAACAGTTCTAGATGTCGTGAAAATAGTCACAACGCAAGACTACCCCAATCCAACATCAAAAGGGAACATCAAGAGCGTCCTCATTTTGGGGTAATAAGTAAATGATAAAGATCATCAAAACCAGGAGGCTCGCAGACCCCAAGCCAAGGCAGAGTACCTTCACTGCTCCCGTTCTAGGACTAGAGATCAGGACCGCAATGGACCATCATGAACAAGCAGTTTTCAGGAAACGGCAAGAGGCCTAAAGACACACTCAGGTACTAGGGACAAACACCTAAAAAACGTGGAGCACCACCCATAATTAACCATGTAGTTTAAAACAGTGCATTAACAGGGCACCTGGGTGGTTCAGTGAGTTAAAGCCTCTGCCTTCGACTCAGGTAGTGATCCCAGGGTCGTGGGATCAAGCCCCGAGTCAGGCTCTCTGCTCAGCGTGGAGCCTGCTTCCTCCTCTCTCTCTGCCTGCCTCTCTGCCTACTTGTGGTCTCTGTCTGTCAAATAAATAAATAAAATCTTAAAAAAAAACCAGTGCATTAAAAGTGATACTTGCCATTTGGATGAAACATCTTAGAAACAAATCTAACCGTAGGTGGCTTATTTGGATATTCTTCGGTGAATTCTATTGTAAGCTTAAATGTTCCTGTAGTTAGGAAGAAAGGTTTAAGAAACAGATTTATTGCTTTGTTCAGTAGTACTTTCTTTTTAATGCTACATTACATTTTTTCCAGTACTAAATGAAATAATGCAGATATAGGGTAGGGAGGAAAGAAAGGCCAGGTAAGAGACAAGGTAAAATCTCTGGGAACTGCTCTAAAAATAGACAGATAGTGTAAGAACCACCACCCAAAGGGAATTTGTTTTTTTGTTTTGCCATCATTCACCCCCAAACGTAAAAATACAGTCATTTTAAACTCAAAAGTACTGCCTACAGGATAACTTTAGCAACTGACCATTTTGAAGATATCCTTAAAATCGCAAGAAACTATAGAGCCTAAATTTGGCGCTCTTGCCTCAGAAGACTGAGACTTCAAAGGCCTATTTTAACCAGCCACCATCTTAAACTCTCCAGTGATTCTGACATGGGCTAGAGAGAACGAGAGTACACAGGTTCCAAAATCAATGCTAGAAATACAAGTCGATAACCAAATTATCTTTAAAAATGGAAGAGAATAACTATAAAAGCGTTCACTGGCTTTTTTTCATATAATAGCAACTCTATAATGAAAACATAATTGAATGTAAGCCAGAAAAAACCGTTAGAGTCTCTCTCAAAAATCCTTAAGTATGACTCACAAGGTACTTCACTATAAAATGAACTCAATTATTCACACTAATGGAGGGAATTAATGGCAGAAATAATTTCAAAATCACATTAGATTGCATTCATGTCTCCAGCAAATTTATCTTTCTCATGATGTTTGTTTAGGCTACTATTGAAATGAATTCATTTTCTCTGAATATGTGTCACCTCAGGTAGCAGGAGGCTCTGACGCATACTAGGTTATAGACTTATTTATAAGGAATGAACAAAGTGGATCTCATTCAAGAATTGCAGGATGCCCTGATTTAGGGAGACTGTTTCCTTCAAAATATTTTTAAAATTGGGTTTAACAAATCCAAGAAAACAATTGGGCAATTGTTTTTTCCTGACTGAAATCTCTTCAGGTAAACTTAAGGAATCACTGTCTGGTATAAGGTAATGAATGTTCCACTGTATTACTCTGGTCCGTTTATAAATTTATTCTAATACTATAGACCACACTTCAAGTCGAGCATACTTTGTTAGTGGTTCCTTCAGAGTAGGCATTTTCCTCCTTCCACCAATAGGTTTATCACCACAAAAGATAAAAAGACTACACTCAGTTGCTAGATCCCTTACATAACAATGCCAAAGTTTGTCTCCTACCAGTAAACTCACAGGAAACAATCTGCTAACAGAGTTGTCCCAAGTATGATGAATGTTCCAAAGTTTCAGAATAATTTAGAGTACAACACAGAGACATATTCCCCAAACTACTGTTACTCCTTAAACTGTGTGAAAGCCAGATCTGAAGATATTGTATATTAACACTAAGGGCAAAAAGTGAAATATTTTGGAATGGAGAAACATACTGTAGTCTATGAGAACCTACTTTACCTTATTACCACCTGGTCATAAATCTTCCTACTTTTGAGGAAGAGACATTGCTTCTTCCTTTTCAGTACCACTGATATTATAATACGCAGGAAAAAGTGCGAATGAGTGTTAACTCTGAGCTTCCTTATGCATCTCAAGTATAAACACATTTGGCTCAATGTTGAAATCTGATTAAATTATAGGTAAGAGATTTCTCATCGTGGAATTGCTCTAAAAGTGGGCAGATTTAACAGCACACAGGTACTAGGTCCCAGGTACTTTAAATTAAGACCATCATTATATATGATGTCCAAGAGCGGTAAAGCAACACAAGACAGGCCTAAGTGGAAATGGTAGAGCATATCAGGGAAGAGCGCAGCCTTGCAGTCAGACCTAGTTATGAGACCTTGAGGAAGCCACCTGACCTGACTAAACCTCAAGTTCCTCATCTGTAAAATGGGGTTAGTGATAATACCTACCACATTACATTGTGAGGTTTAAATGATTGACATGTGCACAGTGTCACAAAGTAAGCATTCTACAAGGTGTCGCTGGGTGGCTCAGTCGCTGGGCGTCTGCCTTTGGCTCAGGTCATGATCCCAGGGTCCCGGGATTGAGCCCCACATCGGGATCCCTGCTCGGCGGGAAGCCTGCTTCTTCCTCTCCCACTGCTCCTGCCTGCGTTCCCTCTCTGTGTCTCTTTTTGTCAAATAAATAAAATCTTTAAAAAAAATAAGTGTTCCATAAATATGGTAGCTATAATAATTCCAACATTTCACATCCCTAGACCCAACCGAAGGAGGCAAAGACCAAACATCCCAATTTGACTATCAGTACGAAATATACAATTAATCAGTTTAAATATTAAATATTACTTTCTTTCTGACCTACATGAAATGCTCAAAGCTGAATTCAAGTGGAGTATGTAGGCTGGTGGCTCTCGAAACCCTTGACTTGAACTTTCTGCCTAATACTTGCCCAGAAGTTTAACACTAGCTACACCAAATAAGTTAATCAAGTCTTTTCAAACAGCTCGCTTACTATCTTGAGAAGCGAAACAACCTGCTTATGTCTACCTGAATATAAATTAGGAACTTACCCCAAATCTTATTGCAAATACGTACTTATGAGACTGACGTGCTGCCTACTGCGCTAAAGAGGCAGGTGCAAATACGTATTTAAAAGGGGACAGTTCACACTTTCAGCCACATTATACTACTGGAACCTTTTTAATACAAGCCTCAATGCAATTTCTGAGATCCAAAACAAACATTAAGGAAATTTAAAGTCCTAGAATATTATGCAATTGAGAGTAGTGCTTATCCTCTCGATATTTAGAAGGTTAGGCTTTAAAATAACGGAAGACGTAAGCCTCGCCATTGTACACACAACCAGTACTGCTTTTGTTCATCTTCCTGACGAGGCCAAAACATCATAAGGGAAGTATCAATTAATCCATCTAAACAGGGGACTGGGAAAAGTACATGTGTTCAATGGCAATGGTATGGCGACAGGGAGCGATATGGTTGGATCAGAGAGTATATGTTCTGCTAAAGACATTCACAAATTCAAATTTTTGAAAATATTGTGTCAGCCAAAGAAAACATCTGTGTGTTTTCTGCCATTTGGCCACCAGCTTGTGACCCCGGAGGAGAAAACAAAGTATGTGCACCTAAACAAAATTTCTTTGATGAATGGAAATTCTGATTTTTTAGATAATAACCCAAATACTCTTCATAGAATGTATTTACCTTAAGAACACCCCCAGTGGTTTCTAAGTAATTTTTAACACACTTAAAACCAAACTCCCACAAAAAGCAAATACTAGTATCGTACTGTGTGTATTGACAATTTTTAGATGATGTGATGGAGAATATTTTATTCCATAGTCTTTGTATTCAGCATACATGCCAAGATATTTTGATGAGGAAGCATTGCCCCCCAGTGTTTTGTGTGGTAGTGTAAGTTCTTGAGAACATTTTCCTCTTACTTTATGTGTGTAAAATTAAATCAAAATACCCTCAAGAGTTCCTTTTCTCAAGTCTTTCTCTTTAACTGGGGCCTGGCTGTTCCAGAAATGTCCATCACAAATGATTTACAAAGCAACAGCAAAAGTAGTTTTGGGGCTGTTGATTGAGGTGATACATTGGAAATAGCAAAATCAATTATGCCACTTGTTCCTAGTCAGTCTTTTCTAGTAAATTCCCTAACTGTAAATAAAGGGTATTAAAAAATGGTCAAAATTTTTTGGGGAGCCACAGCCTATGTTCTAGACACCTGAGGAAGCATCCACAGACAGCAGACCGTTCAAGAGAATGAATCAGAGAAGGGTATTGTCATTTAGCTTGAGTAGTTCCTTTCAGCAATGCCGGTATGAAGACACACATCATCAAAAATAGAACCAGTGATGTCAACGGGGAAGATCCAGGTAGATAATGGATTCCTTAAGTACCTTCTCAATTCATACCACTTAAAATGAGTGAAGCACCCTTGAAATATTTAAGTAGCCAATCCTCCAGCAAAGCAATGCAGTCTTAATAAAGCTGTGCCCGGCATAAAGCTGTCCAAGTGAAGTCAGGAGGAAAAGAAGAAGCCAATGAAAATAAAGCCTGCCAGAGCTAAAGCAAATACACAGTTAATCTGCACACAATGCTTCGGTATAAAGAACTAGCACCAATCTAGGAGAGGGAAATGAAGTTGAGCTAGCTCTTGCCACGGATCAGTTCAAATGATTTACTGCACCAAAGTGGTATGCCTTTAGCATCACTCCCTGCTGCCGTTTCTTTTTATTGCAGCACTGAAGAGCAGTGACATTTACCCAGGGGGTGGAGACAGGGAGGAAACTGAAAGTATTCAGGTGACTGTCCACAGTCTCCTAGGGAAATCTGAGTATTTGAGACAAATTGGAGAGCTGGCTGACACTGCCCTCCCACATCGCATCTTGCAGACCGGTAACAGCAGAAAGCAATCCGACTCGGCAATACAGGTATATACTTAGTACTTTGCAAAAGTGTTTTCATTCCCCGCTCCAGACAGAGTTCTATGTATGTGTGTATTTGTGTGTGTGCAGGTGTGTGCGTGTGTGTGTGTGTGTGTGTGTGTCAAACACTGAGTAAAGAAAGATGGTCATTGAAAAAAGTAAAGATGCTTTTCTTTTTCAAATACCTCAAATATTAAAGATGTCGATCAGAAGTTCAAATACTTTTAATTGTGTTTTAAATGTATTAAGCATTCCAAAAACAACTATACACACATGCACACAACTGAACGCACATAAAACTATATCAATATCAATTTCCTGGTTGTGATATTGTAGTACAGTCATTCAAGATGTTACCAAAGGGGTGGGGGAATGGGTGAAAGGTATACAAGGTGTCTCTGTATTATTATTATTAATTATAACCACATACGAATCTGTAATTGTCTCAAAATAGAAAGTTTAAAAAAAAAACTGAAAAAGCAAGTAACGTGTTTTTAAAAGTCAAACTTAAATCCATTAAAAATCCTGTACCTATAGGTACACATACTACCTTCGAGTAGGCTGGAACCTGTCAAGACAGTACATTAAGGTTCTCCTTAATTCTGAAACTGCTTTGAGAATACTGACCATAAAGTCTTGATAAAAGCACACTGAAAACTCATTTAAAAATAAGAAACAAAGTTATAGTCAAGCTGGCCATTAAAGGTGCCATTAAAGACCATCTTAGAACCATGAGGCTGATAGGCATTCAACACCAGATTGTAGCAACCAGATAGTTCTATGTAAGGGACTCTCTCGCACCCATCCAACTACTAACAGATACACGTTAAGCACCTGCTGAACACAGTTCCTGCCCCTGCGGTAGAATTCTGAACCAGGTGGTCTCTAGGGTCTCTGAGTCTATCAGAAAGTGTCTGGGTTGATACTAAGTCAGTAACTTGACAGGGTGCTGAACCCAGCAGGAACACAGCCCAAACCTCAAGAACCCTTAACATCAGTGTTATGATGCTCCTTGTAAAAAGTGATCACCTTACCCCATTTTCTCTTTTTTAAAGAAGCAAGCAAGAAAAAGGGTGCAGTTCTAGTCAAGCAGACAATGGCCAGAACCACCTGCCACATATGGGAGTCCACTGAAGCCTGTAGCAGGCTGAGGCTAGGGAGAAGCGGATTCTTAAGTAGGAGGCACTTCCAGGATGACTGGGAACCCTCTCCCCCAGATGCTCAGGCTCCTGAAAGGTGGGTAAAGAAACTCTTACCATCCTCAAACGGGGTCCCTTCAGGCCTGCAACACACACAGAAAGAGAGAGAGACAGTCAGTTCCCGCTTCAGGGGCTCCCCTCTCCCTTAAGGGGTTCACCTTAAGACACATGGCTATTCCCAGCTCTGCCAACTCTACCTCTGCTAAACCACCGCTTCCTGGGTCCGAGAGCCAGTACACATGGGTGTCTGGGGCTCCGAACGCCGGCGCAGGCCGCCGCGCCTAACCGCCACCACTCCCCGCTCCGCCCCCCTCAGAACCCCAAACGGTTCCCCTGGCAGCGGGAACCGAGCTAATCGAGGCACAGGCTCCGGGGAGGCGCCTAGGCCCAGGCGGACCCAAACATTCCACCTTTGCCTTTCCGTCCCCGCCGGGGGGCCGGTCCCCGACGGCAGGCCGGGCCGGCTCTAGTACCCCCCCCACCTCCCGGCACCTCCCCGTAACGCAGACTCACCCGAAAATGACCGCGTTCCAAACCATTATGTTGTTCTCGGACGGAGCCCCGCTGACTCCCGCCGGAGGATCCTCCTGCAACCTTCAGGGGAACAGACAGGGGCCCCGCGGTCCGGCACCCGCGTCCGCTCCGGGCCGCCCCCCCGCCGCCCCCGGCCCGCCCCGGGACCCGCCCTGCGCCCCGCCTGGCAGCTCCCCCCTCCCCGCCCGCCCCGGCCTCGGCGGTCCCCGTCGCTTTACCTCTTGAAGTCCCTCATGAGGCGCCGCCGAGCCGGGGTGGACATATCTCTAGCGGGGTCAGGGGTGGGGCATACACCGAGGTCTCGGGTCCCGGCGGACGCTGAAGAGGCCGAGGAGGCTGAAGGAGCTGAAGCGGACGCCGAGGGAGCGCCCAGAGGAACGGCACTGCCCCTCCGAAGTCGAGGGTCGGTCTGGCGCCGACTAAGCACCACCCCGGAGTAGACGGGGGCTGAACCAACCTGGAAAGAGAGGGGGGAGTGGAACGCCGAACGCCGTACGCCGGACAGGCTGGACCAAGGCCGGGGGGGGGGGGGGGCGGCCGGGAAAGTTGCTTAGGTCATTAAACCCCAGCGGGAGGCGGGGAGCGCCGGGCCCGTGCGGGACTGAGAGGCACGCGGCCCACCGGGCGGAAGCCTGTAATTCACTAGGAATTAGTGCGGGAATGGGGTCCGTCTCCACCTGCCCAGGCTAAGACGAACCCTGGGAGGCTTCTTCCTATTTTCTTTTTCTATCCTTTTTTTTTTTTTTTCTTTTTTGGAAATCAGATCACTTATGACAGTGCGCACTGTGGCTGGGGACGACGGGCGACGGTACGGGGTGGCGGGGGTGAGGGAGAAGAGGATGGGAGTCCCTAAGTAGAAGGGAGGAGGAGACAGTGGGTGGAGGCACATCTGGTTCTCGGGAAGCGGGAACTCTAGGGACCCGGGAGGCTAGGGAGGAGAGTGTGTGACTGGTTCAAATCACTGAAAATCAAAAGAATAAATCGGCCTTGGCTACGACAAGAAGCTTGTGGGTCCCTCGTCTGTGAGATGAGCGTGCGGGATTCTGGTCCCAATGTTAGGCCAGTGATCACCCCCAAGCAGGATAAAATGGTGGTGTGTGTCCTGGGGGAGGGAATGAGATCTTAAGGCAAGCACAATGAGGTTTTAGCTCTGGGCACTCACAATTTGGCTCTGGAACCACATTTCCCCTTGGCAGTTCAACAAGCCAAGCGGCTACTATATATTCGGAAGAGTCCAAGGTATGAGAATATCCGACTGCGGAGAATTGGGAGGGCAGAGAGTCTGAAGCAAAAGTAACGGTAAGATGCACGGGAAAAAGCAGCAGGTTGCAGAGAAGAGTCACAGTTAGTATGTGGACCTGCAAAAGCAATAATAGTTTAAAAGAATAATTTGTAAAGGTCAACCCCAAATAACTTAGAAGGTAAAACAAAACAAAACACTCATTTTAAGAATTTATGAAAATATGAGAAAGGTAAGTTTGGATTAAGTCATAGAGACTTGGAACGTCAAGCTAACGATTTATTTGGAAGGTGGTGCATAGTTAGAGCCCTGCAAGTCAGAGATGGGTCCCAGGAGAGCAGCTAGGAGACACTTGGAGTAGTCTAGGTGAGAAACATTGAACTAGGCAGTGACAACAAAAATGGAGAGGGTGGGATGAATGGGGAGGACTTGGCAACAGATTGAACTTGGAGGCAAGAGAGAGGAAGGAGTCAACAATGGCTGGAGTTCTCAGCCCGAGATAATGAGGGCTTTGAAGGTGCCATGAACAGAACTCCGGAACAGAGTGGAGAAAGGGGTGCTTTGGGGATAGGAAGTTTGGGAGCTTACTGAGTGCGCGGGACTGCTGAGACATCCGAGCAAAGATGTCCATAAGATATCAGATTTGCTTAAATTTGTTTCTAAGGTGGGAGGCAGGAGACACTTGACAATGGGGGTGATTCTAGCCGCTGCTTAATAGCAGGTACGTTCATGGGCAAGGATTTTGGCTCCCATTGACTCCAACATATCAGGGGTTAAGGCAAGTCTCCCTGATAGCATCACATTGTCACTGTAGTGGGCAGGGGTACAAAAATAAGTTTAAAATCTCCTTTTCCTTTCATTCAGTAACTGGCAGTCTGCTAATACACACATGCAATCTACAAAAGCAAGTGCCTTTGTTTTCCATTGCTGCTTAAGGAACGACCACAAGCTGTAGGCCAGGTTCAGTGCCTTGCAGTTCTAAGGACTGAACCACCTCCCCCATCCCCCCGCCATTTGTTCACTGGCTGCCGGCCAGGGGCCATTCTCAGGTCCTAGAGGTCATCCACATTCCTTGCCACATGGCTTGCTTCACTTTTAAGCCAGCAACAGAGAACTTCTCCCCCATGAAATCCTCCTCACACTTGAAATCTTTCTTCAGGAAGACCCCAGTTCACTTTAAGGGCTTATCTGATGAGGTCAGGCCCACCCTGGGTAACACCCCCCCCCCCATCCTCGGATCTGGGCCCTTAATCACATCTGCAAAACTCTCTCACAGCAGAACCTAGATGAGTGTTTGATTGAAAAATTGGGAGAAGGTGTGTGTACATCCATGGCCAGGGATCTTCAGCTTCTTCCTCCCTCCCTCTCCTTTCTTGCAGCGGCAAGAAATGTAGCAGAGGCGCGTGAATCTATAAAGGCCGAGGGGCTGCACAGCAGAGGAAACCCTCTGTCTGGTAGGGGTTAGAACAAGCTTCCTGGACTGGGTCTGTTTCAGTTTTGTTTTAACAGAAGTGACGGCAGGGAGAGACATCCCCAGGAGAGAAGTCAAGCAGTTTCTACAAGGGCCACAGTGTGAAGGAGCATGTGCTAATGGGGGATGATGAGACCCCTCCTTGGAAAAGTGAGGGGGACAGAAGCTGGTTAGATGCCCTCAAACGCAAGGATGAGGGCTTAGGCTCGAAAAGCAGCTTTTGGAGGTTTTCCAGGTCTAGCTCACATAGAGGCTGAGAAGCTGCATCTACCATCCTGGAGAGCCGGGAAGGGGCTGAGATGGGAAGCTCCTGCCGCTGGACAAATGTGTCCGAGACTCACTGAAAGCCAGAGATGTAGCTGAGTTTGTGGTGGGTTTGTTGATTTTCTGAAATTCCTTTGCCCTAGCTCATGAGTCGTTCTCTGACTGTCTAATCCAGAAACCTCGGGGACACGAACCACAGCAGTTTGGAAGCCCTGTGGCACCAGGGGATGGGGAGGGCATGCCCTTGACTGCACAGTGGAGTCACACGGCAGAAACACTGTGCCGCCACATTCCTCACCAGAAGCAGTGTTGTCACAGCGAGCAGCAAGACAGAAGCTTGTCCTCTAGCAGATGATTATCAGGCTAGAACATGCTAACTATAGCATAGTCTACCAAGCATTCTTTCCATCCCCTTTTCACCTTGACGTCTTGGAGAAATACCCTGCACCCAGCCAAGCACTATGCCCCTCCCCCAAAGCAGGGGTCCAGAATAGAAGCCCTTTTCAGTGAAAAGAAAAGCGTATTAGCAATGCAGCTGCCGGAGAGATAAAAAAGTTCCAAACCATCCCCAGGGAAGGACTTTAGAATTTTCCTAAAAGGGAGGACCATAGCGTCCGGGAATAATCCATGACTAGGGGAGTGGGATTTCATTCATGAGGCTTTCAAAATGCAGACTGGATTGTGATTTTCCGGAACTATTTTGGGTTGGGGAGAGAGAGAGAGACTGAATAAACTATCATTTCCTGCCTTATGAGGCTGTGAGTTTGTATTTCTGTTAGCCAGAGAAGGCAAGGAATTTTATTTTCCTATGGTTCCTGTTTCTACCAGTAACAGTACAAATGCCAACCGAGAAATAACAGAGTATAAAACCTCAAGGTCTTTCTTGACTCCAGTAGCCTCAGAAGACAAGCCAAGAGAATTGCTCATAGGAAACAACAGTTGTCACAATGTGTATTCTTGGCGGAAACAGTAGTGGTGTGTTTTGCATCTATAAACTCTAGGCTATAGGGAGAGAAAGAGGGAGAAAAGGTGTAGTGAAGTTTAGGAAAGTGGGGGGACATTAGGGCCGTGAACATAGACACTACCTGCTAAGTTGCAGAATCAAGAACAAACATGTGGCAGGTGGGCTGAAACACGCAGGCGCACCTTCCCCAGGATCTTCTGGTCCTCATCTCTGGAATTTGTGCATATATTGCCTTAAACGGCAAAAGGGACTTCACTGATGTAGTTAAATAAAGAATCTCGAGTTGGGGAGATTATCCAGGATAAAACCAGTGGGCCTGATGTAATCACATGAGTCCTTAGGAGAGGGAAGAAAGTCTGAATTCAGAGAGAACTTCATGTGACCATGAAAACAGAGATTGGAGCGATACTGCCACCAGCCAAGGAGCCAAGGGATGCTGGTAGCTTCTAGATGCTGCATGGGGCAAAATGGGTTTTCCCCTGGAGCTTCTAGGAGCAACCAGCCCTGCTGACATCCTGACTTTAAAACAGCAAGATTGATTTGGGACTTCTGATCTCCAGAACTGTAAGATAATCAATTTGGGTTTTCCTAAGCCACTAAGACTGTGGTAGCACATTACAACAGCAACAGAAAATGAATACACATGGTTTCAACCCCGGGTATAGGAATTCAATCAAACTGGCCGTAGCCACCAGCAAACCACAGCCAAATCCAGCCTGTCATCTTTTCTCCCAGGGCTTGCAAGCCCAAGTGATTTTCTATATTTTTAAATGGTTGCAAAAGTCAAAAGAAGAACATTTTATAATATTTCATGTGTGAGGGTAATGTGAGGATAATATGAAATTCAGATTTTCAACATCCCTGAATAAAGTTTCACTGGGACACAGCCACGCTATTTCTTTTTTTTTTTTTTTTAAGTTTTTATTTTTTTATTTGACACAGAGAGAGAGAGATCACAAGTAGGCAGAGCAGCAGGCAGAGAGCGGGGTGGGGGGTGGAAACAGGCTCCCCGCTGAGCAGAGAGCCCGATGCGGGGCTCCATCCTAGGACCCTGAGACTACGACCTGAGCTGAAGGCAGAGGCTTAACCCACTGAGCCACCCAGGTGCCCCAGCCATGCTATTTCTTTTCTAAGATTTTATTTGACAGAGACAGCGAGAGAGGGAACACGAGCGATGGGAACTGGAGAGGGAAAAGCAGGCTCCATGCCGATCCCATGATCTGGGGATCATGACCTGAGCTGAAGGCAGAAGCTTATCAACCGAGTCACCCAGGTGCCTGTAGCCATGTTATTTCAAGCCTGTATTGTCTATGGCTGCTCTTGTGCTCCCGGAGCAGAGTCGAGGAGCTGTGACAGAGACTGTATGTGGCGTCATGATGTGGTTCTAACTCGTCAGCATGTTGAATGCCATGTGTATCACCAGATTATGGCATTTCAGGTTTTTTTTTTAATTACACGTGCATACCCATGGTGTCAGAAAAAGAAAACAAAAAGGGTTTTGAATGTCATGCTTTTAAGGCACAGTGGAATGTAGATTACCTGGTTATCACATTAGATGTCAAAGCCCAATGTTTATTACACAATGACCCTGTAGTGTTGCTAAAAGAATCCAGTACACAACAACATTACCAAAAATAAGTGCTCATTGAAATGATCCTGACTCCCAGGAAAGCAGTGGTTAGAAAAACTAGAAAGTTTTAAATGGAATATTTTATCATAGCAAAAATCCTTCACAAAAATAAAAATATGAAAATGAGGCTGCAGCCACAGTAATTTTCTGAGTGGTTCATTTGTTAGGCAAGCAAGGAAAGCCATCTACTGATGATGAGTTAATTAAATCGTGTTTGATTGCCGAAGCCAAAGAAATGAGTTCAGGGAAAATAAACTTTTCAAAGGCTATTAACCTTATGGCAAGAATAGTGGCTCAAGGGCGCCTGGGTGGCTCAGTGGGTTAAGCCGCTGCCTTCGGCTCAGGTCATGATCTCAGGGTCCTGGGATCGAGTCCCGCA